>NC_090179.1:49106210-49158710 GCF_024679245.1 Pseudorasbora parva
TTAGGCTCACGGGTTTAGGCTCACGGGTTTAGGCTCACGGGTTTAGGCTCACGGGTTTAGGCTCACGGGTTTAGGCTCACGGGTTTAGGCTCACGGGTTTAGGCTCACGGGTTTAGGCTCACGGGTTTAGGGTCACGGGTTTAGGGTCACGGGTTTAGGCTCACGGGTTTAGGGTCACGGGTTTAGGGTCACGGGTTTAGGCTCACGGGTTTAGGCTCACGGGTTTAGGGTCACGGGTTTAGGGTCACGGGTTTAGGCTCACGGGTTTAGGCTCACGGGTTTAGGCTCACGGGTTTAGGCTCACGGGTTTAGGGTTTAGGCTCACGGGTTTAGGCTCACGGGTTTAGGCTCACGGGTTTAGGCTCACGGGTTTAGGGTCACGGGTTTAGGCTCACGGGTTTAGGCTCACGGGTTTAGGCTCACGGGTTTAGGCTCACGGGTTTAGGCTCACGGGTTTAGGGTTTAGGCTCACGGGTTTAGGCTCACGGGTTTAGGCTCACGGGTTTAGGCTCACGGGTTTAGGCTCACGGGTTTAGGCTCACGGGTTTAGGGTCACGGGTTTAGGCTCACGGGTTTAGGCTCACGGGTTTAGGGTCACGGGTTTAGGCTCACGGGTTTAGGGTCACGGGTTTAGGCTCACGGGTTTAGGCTCACGGGTTTAGGCTCACGGGTTTAGGGTTTAGGCTCACGGGTTTAGGCTCACGGGTTTAGGGTCACGGGTTTAGGCTCACGGGTTTAGGCTCACGGGTTTAGGGTCACGGGTTTAGGCTCACGGGTTTAGGCTCACGGGTTTAGGCTCACGGGTTTAGGCTCACGGGTTTAGGCTCACGGGTTTAGGCTCACGGGTTTAGGCTCACGGGTTTAGGCTCACGGGTTTAGGCTCACGGGTTTAGGCTCACGGGTTTAGGCTCACGGGTTTAGGCTCACGGGTTTAGGCTCACGGGTTTAGGCTCACGGGTTTAGGGTCACGGGTTTAGGGTCACGGGTTTAGGGTCACGGGTTTAGGGTCACGGGTTACCGTTCCGTACGGTTCTTGTTGTTTTTTCTTTTAATCCAGAAATGTACTTCAGCATTTGATATATTAATTATCCACAATTTAGGATACAGTATTAAACAAACATTGCTATATCATAGCCTAATCATGCCCAAACTGAACTTGACCATCTCTGAGGAAAGGGATATTTTGAGACAGCGAGAGAAAAGACATTGATGATGCTTTTCCTTTATTTGGCAGAAGGTGAATGTGTATCGCTCTCTACAGGAACTCATGAGCCTTTAGCACACAGAGATTGAACTGAAGAATTTAAGCGTTTATCAAACTTCAGTGTAGCTTTAAGCCTCGTTTATACACGACGCGTCTGCTGGAGCGCGAGGGTGCGCGCGGCAAAAAGGACGTCGACGCGGAGTGCGCGAGACCCTGTTTCGCTTGCCGTTCTGCTCGGCGAATTTCGTAACTTTGCGTGTGGCTCCGCAACCAAAGAGCCATGAGTTCCAGACGAATCCGCTGGCCGAGAATGACGTCTCATCACGCCGCACCCGGTCTGCGCATCGAGTATGAACACCTCCCCAAACGGACGAGGCGTCGAGTATGAACACCTCCCCAAACGGACGAGGCGTCGAGTATAAACACCTCCCCAAACGGACGAGGCGTCGAGTATGAACACCTCCCCAAACGGATGAGGCGTCGAGTATGAACACCTCCCCAAACGGACGAGGCGTCGAGTATAAACACCTCCCCAAACGGACGAGGCGTCGAGTATAAACACCTCCCCAAACGGACGAGGCGTCGAGTATGTACTCCTCCCCAAACGGACGAGGCGTCGAGTATGAACTCCTCCCCAAACGGACGAGGCGTCGAGTATAAAGACCTCCCCAAACGGACAAGGCGTCGAGTATGAACACCTCCCCAAACGGACGATGCGTCGAGTATGAACACCTCCCCAAACGGACGAGGCGTCGAGTATGAACACCTCCCCAAACGGACGAGGCGTCGAGTATGAACACCTCCCCAAACGGACGAGGCGTCGAGTACGAACACCTCCCCAAACGGATGAGGCGTCGAGTATGAACACCTCCCCAAACGGACGAGGCGTCGAGTATGAACACCTCCCCAAACGGACGAGGCGTCGAGTATGTACTCCTCCCCAAACGGACGAGGCGTCGAGTATGAACACCTCCCCAAACGGACGAGGCGTCGAGTATAAACACCTCCCCAAATGGACGAGGCGTAGAGTATAAACACCTCCCCAAACGGACGAGGCGTAGAGTATAAACACCTCCCTAAACGGACGAGGCGTCGAGTACGAACACCTCCCCAAACGGACGAGGCGTAGAGTATAAACACCTCCCCAAACGGACGAGGGGTCGAGTATGAACACCTCCCCAAACGGACGAGGCGTCGAGTATGAACACCTCCCCAAACGGACGAGGCGTCGAGTATGAACACCTCCCCAAACGGACGAGGCGTCGAGTATGTACTCCTCCCCAAACGGATGAGGCATCGAGTATGAACACCTCCCCAAACGGACGAGGCGTCGAGTATAAACACCTCCCCAAACGGACGAGGCGTCGAGTATAAACACCTCCCCAAACGGACGAGGCGTCGAGTATGAACACCTCCCCAAACGGACGAGGCGTCGAGTATGAACACCTCCCCAAACGGACGAGGCGTCGAGTATGAACACCTCCCCAAACGGACGAGGCGTCGAGTATGAACACCTCCCCAAACGGACGAGGCGTCGAGTATGTACTCCTCCCCAAACGGACGAGGCGTTGAGTATGAACACCTCCCCAAACGGACGAGGCGTCGAGTATGTACTCCTCCCCAAACGGACGAGGCGTGGAGTATGAACACCTCCCCAAACGGACGAGGCGTCGAGTATGTACTCCTCCCCAAACGGACGAGGCGTCGAGTATGTACTCCTCCCCAAACGGACGAGGCGTGGAGTATGAACACCTCCCCAAACGGACGAGGCGTCGAGTATGTACTCCTCCCCAAACAGACGAGGCGTCGAGTATGAACACCTCCCCAAACGGACGAGGCGTCGAGTATAAACACCTCCCCAAACGGACGAGGCGTCGAGTATGTACTCCTCCCCAAACGGACGAGGCGTCGAGTATGAACTCCTCCCCAAACGGACGAGGCGTCGAGTATAAAGACCTCCCCAAACGGACGAGGCGTCGAGTATAAACACCTGATTTATAATTGATTTATCGACTATCGCGACAGGCCTAGCCATTGATCATCCGTCTGCTGTCGCTCAAAACACCATCCATTGGGATTTCAATACAGTTATAATCTGAACCGACCAATCACAATCAGTTTTATTTAAATGAAAAAGGCAGATACAAGACTGAACGACTTTTTTTCAGCGTACCGAGACATTTTGAACAATTTCATGCTCCCAACTTTGCGGGAACAGTTCGGGGACGGCCCCTTCCTGTTCCAACACGAACATCTTTAGAGCATTCATTTCGAAATGTGCATATAAATATTTGTCGGCGACGTGATCACGTCATGGAAGTGGGCGGAGCTAAATAGCTCTTTTGCAGGAATTATGGGTAATGCAGTTTTTTAACCGCCAATTTGAGTCCTGTTTTGCTCTGAAACATCACATTAATGTCATTGTTTCATGTTGGCTTTAGAAGGGGAGGAGTCCCACACACTGTAATAGGGGTGTGGTTATGCTAATGAGAATCTGTCTTGTTTGTGTTGCAGTCGCAGTTTGAGTCGCTTCCACACTTCCGCATACGAGCAGTTTAACCCGCACCTGTTCGGCGAGGGCGTGAGCAGCATCATAGGCACGTATAACCCTTACCTGCAGGGGGCGTGTCTAAAGGTGCCGGGGCTGGAGGGCTATCAGGGCGCGGTCGGCTACGGAAGCCCATCAGCGCTACAGCAGGCTTTGCTATCGCCCACGCCGCTGGAATATAGGCCGGCCCAACAGGTCACGCCCACTTTACAGGGCCTTCTCTCGCCGCGCCATTCGCTAACGGGTCAGGCCGATCCGCGGCTTCCCCCGCAGGACCTCGCCGCGCTGCTTAAACGCCACGCCCCTCGCACAGCCCCGCCCGCAGCCACGCCCACAAACCAGGACTACGGAGAGATGCTAATGCTGCAGCAGCTGGGCCAATCCGGCGAGAGCTTAGAGGCTCCGCAAGCCCCGCCCACACAGCACTACCACCACCTGCTCCAAATAAGGACCGCCCCCGAATGCCCCGCCCCTCCCTCCGAGAGCATGGAGGAGGATGAGATGCCAACCTATCATGAGGGACTCCTGGCCAAAGCCGCCGCCCCCTGTGCAGAGGCGCATGACATGCTGGCTCCGCCCCTTTGCAGCACGCCGCCCTACTCCTCCCCCACACATAGACACGCCTACATGCACGGAGCCACGCCCACCAGAGGTAAAGCTCTCTCACTTTAAACACCATTTACTCTATCTCTCCATCTTTCCTTCTCTACATCTGTACATCTCTCCTCCTTCTCTCCCTCTCTCCCTCTCTCCATCTCTCCCTCTCTCCATCCCTCCCTCTCTCCATCCCTCCCTCTCTCCTTCTCTGCTTCTCTCCATCTCTCCATCTCATGTGTTTATTATGTGTGTCTCTAGAGTCAGATGCTGCCAGCTGTCGGGTGATTGAGGATCACAACGGCTTCAGACCGCGAGGATCGTTACAGCGGCATCACACCATCCAGACCTGCGACGACGCCTACGTACGTGTGTGTGTGTGTGTGATGGGTAGGTTTAGGGGCTGTGTGTGTGTGTGTGTGTGTGTGTGTGTGTGTGTGTGTGTGTGTGTGTGTGTGTGTGTGTGATGGGTAGGTTTATGGGCAGTGTGTGTGTGTGATGGGTAGGTTTAGGGGCTGTGTGTGTGTGTGTGTGTGTGTGTGTGTGTGTGTGTGTGTGTGTGTGTGTGTGTGTGTGACTGATGCAGCTCCAGCACTGACCCCTTGACCTCCCCCTCTTGTAGGAGCAGGCGGAGTCGATGTCTGGAATGAGCTTATTGGCCGGGAAGGCGCTAAGCTCCGCCCGCATGTCGGACATCCTCAGCCAATCGTCTCTGACAGGAAGCCAGCAGCTGCAGCAGAGGGAGGGTTCAGGTGTGTGACACACACACACACGCTCACTGACGATGATGATGATGACGACGACGGCGATGATGATGATGATGATGATGTGGTGTGTGTGTGTTTAGCGTGTGACGTGGAGACAGAGGTTCACCCTGCGTCGTGTTACCCGTCCTCCTGCACCAGTGATATGCTGCTAAGCTACAAAACCCCCGACCTGCAGTACAGTGTGGAACAGGCCGGGGTCTAACGAACACAGGTGTGTGTGTGTGTGTGTGAGCATTCAAATATGAATATCTGTTTTACCCACATAGAGTAAACTCACATTACGTAATATACACCGATCAGGCATAACATTATGATCTCTTCATCTCCTGTTAGTGGGTGGGATATATTAGGCAGCAAGTGAACATTTAGTCCTCAGAGTTGATGTGTGTGAAGCAGGAGAAATGGGCAAGCGTAAGGATTTGAGCGAGTTTGGCCAGATTGTGACGGCTAGACGACTGGGTCAGAGCATCTCCAAAACTGCAGCTCTTGTGGGCTGTTCCCGGTCTGCAGTGGTCAGTATCTATCAAAAGTGCTCCAAGGAAGGACCAGTGGAGAACCGGCCACAGGGTCATGGGCGGCCAAGGCTCATTGATGACCGTGGGGAGCAAAGGCTGGCCTGTGGGGTCCGATCAAACAGACCAGCTACTGGAGCTCAAACTGCTCCAGAAGTTAATGCTGGTTCTGATAGAAAGCTGTCAGAATACACAGAGCAGCTCAGTTTGAGGCGTATGGACCAGTCAGGGTGACCTCTGACCCCTGACCCCGCCGAAAGCACCAACAGTGGCACGTGAGCATCAGAACTGGACCACGGAGCAATGGAAGAAGGTGGCCTGGTCTGAGGAATCCCGTGGATGGCCGGGTGTGTGTGTGTGTGTGTGTGTGTGTGGCTGGGGAACACACGGCCCCAGGATGCACTATGAGAAGAAGGCGAGCCGCAATAAGAAGCTATTTTAGGAATGTGGTCATAATGTAACGCCTAATCGGTGTATATTACATACCAAAATCGTCTGCGTGATTGTTTATATGGTCAATATTCGTTAAAGAACCCCTATATTTAGTGTTGTTTTTACTGCTGTGTATTAATATGAGTGTGTGTTGTGTTGCAGGGGTGTATTTGCTGTATAAAGCTCATATCCGTCTGCTGTGTTGTGCTGTCATGCCAAATCCTCATCGTCTGTCTGTCGGGGTGCTGTGGGTGTGGCCTGCTCGCAGGGGGCGGAGCTCTCGGCTTCCTTTTCAACGCCATTGGCCGTCATGACGCAGGAGCTTCTCTGATTGGCTGGGGCGAGTCCCGCCCATCTGCTGCAGCCCAATAATCAACCGCCCCTCCCCCACCTGACCACGCCCTCTTTCCGTCGCCATAGCAGCGCTCTCGCGCACTCCGATGTACAAGGCTTACACAGAGTCTTATGTAAACACACACACACACACACACACACACGAAGAGACGTCATTACCAAACGCCACAAACCCAAAGTATTTCACGGTGAGCCTGTGCTGCGGCGGGGGTCATTCCGGGACGGCCGACTCTCATTCGCTCTCCTTTCTTCACTTCTGTTTTTTTATTTTTAACGCATTTTTATGGCTAATGTTCTGTAGGAATTATGATCATTATTGTTCTTGTTTTCTGTAAGAGACGTTTTATGGTTATGACATTATTAAAAAGAATGATTATTATTATTATTATTATTAAACCGTTCTGTGTTGCAACGAGAGAACAGCGGCGTTTGTTTCCTCAAAGTGATTTTTGCACTTTCAGTTGTTGTTTTGCTTTTCCTCTGTTTGTTGTTCACCTCCTTCATTCCATCCGCCCATCCGTCTGTCTGAGGCCGGTGACTGATGCATTGTGGGTCGTTTCACAGATCATGTACTGCTCATAGCTGAGGATGGTTTGAGCTGACCTTTCCTTTCAAAGCTTTATTGGTTATTTTTCTGTGATGTTGGACAAGCTTTTGTATATTGTTTACTTTACTTTGTCATGATGATGTTTTAGCTGACATACAGTCAGACAGACAGACGGACGGTCAGATAGATGGGCAGTCAGTCAGACAGACAGATGGTCATTCTGATGGTCAGATAGACCGACGGACAGACAGACAGATGGTCAGACAGACAGACGGTCAGACAAACAGATGGTCAGTCGGACGGTCAGACAGAGGGACAGTCAGATAGATGGCCAGTCAGACAGACAGCAGTCAGATGGTCAGATAGATGGACGGTCAGACAGACAGATGGTCAAACAGATGGTCAGTCGGGCAGTCAGATAGACGGACGGTCAGACAGACAGATGGTCAGACAGAGGGACAGTCAGATAGATGGCCAGTCAGACAGACAGCAGTCAGATGGTCAGTCGGGCAGTCAGATAGACGGACGGATGGTCAGACAGACGGATGGTCAGATAGATGGACGGTCAGACAGACAGATGGTCAAACAGATGGTCAGTCGGGCAGTCAGATAGACGGACGGTCAGACAGACAGATGGTCAGACAGACGGACGGTCAGATAGATGGACGGTCAGACAGACAGATGGTCAGTCTGATGGTCAGATAGACGGTTAGATGGTCAGACAGACGGACGTTCAGATAGATGGACGGTCAGACAGACAGATGGTCAGTCTGATGGTCAGATAGACGGACGGATGGTCAGACAGACGGACGGTCAGACAGACAGACGTTCAGATAGATGGATGGTCAGACAGATAGATAGCCTAACCCTAACCGACAGATGGTCAGTGATGGTCAGATAGATGGACGGTCAGACCGACAGACGGTCAGATGGATGGTCAGACAGACAGATGGTCAGACAGACTAATGGTCAGATAGATGGACGGTCAGACAGACAGATGGTCAGACAGACGGACGGTCAGATAGATGGACGGTCAGACAGACAGATGGTCAGTCTGATGGTCAGATAGACGGTTAGATGGTCAGACAGACGGACGTTCAGATAGATGGACGGTCAGACAGACAGATGGTCAGTCTGATGGTCAGATAGACGGACGGATGGTCAGACAGACGGACGGTCAGACAGACAGACGTTCAGATAGATGGATGGTCAGACAGATAGATAGCCTAACCCTAACCGACAGATGGTCAGTGATGGTCAGATAGATGGACGGTCAGACCGACAGACGGTCAGATGGATGGTCAGACAGACAGATGGTCAGACAGACTAATGGTCAGATAGATGGACGGTCAGACAGACAGATGGTCAGACAGACGGACGGTCAGATAGATGGACGGTCAGACAGACAGATGGTCAGTCTGATGGTCAGATAGACGGTTAGATGGTCAGACAGACGGACGTTCAGATAGATGGACGGTCAGACAGACAGATGGTCAGTCTGATGGTCAGATAGACGGACGGATGGTCAGACAGACGGACGGTCAGACAGACAGACGTTCAGATAGATGGACGGTCAGACAGACAGATAGCCTAACCCTAACCGACAGATGGTAAGTGATGGTCAGATAGATGGACGGTCAGACCGACAGACGGTCAGATGGATGGTCAGACAGACAGATGGTCAGACAGACTAATGGTCAGATAGATGGACGGTCAGACAGACAGATGGTCAGACAGACAGATGGTCAGTGATGGTCAGATAGATGGACGGTCAGACCGACAGACGGTCAGATGGATGGTCAGACAGATGGATGGTCGGACAGATGGTCAGACAGACAGATGGTCAGTCTGATGGTCAGAGACGGACGGATGGTCAGACAGACGGACGTTCAGACAGACTAATGGTCAGATAGATGGACGGTCAGACAGACTAATGGTCAGATAGATGGACAGATGGTCAGACAGACGGATGGTCGGACAGATGGTCAGACAGACAGATGGTCAGATAGATGGACAGGTGGTCAAACAGACGGATGGTCAGACAGACGGACGTTCAGATAGATGGACGGTCAGACAGACAGATGGTCAGATAGATGGACAGATGGTCAGACAGACAGACGGTCAGATAGATGGATGGTCAGACAGACAGATGGTCAGTCTGATGGTCAGATAGACGGACGGTCAGACAGACAGATGGTCAGTCTGATGGTCAGATAGATGGACGGTCAGACAGACAGATGGTCAGATAGATGGACGTTCAGATGGTCAGACAGACAGATGGTCAGTCTGATGTCAGATAGATGGACGGTCAGACAGACGGACGTTCAAACGGTCAGACAGACAGCAGTCAGATGGTCAGACAGACAGTAGTCAGACGGTCAGACAGACAGCAGTCAGACGGTCAGACAGACAGCAGTCAGACGGTCAGACAGACGGACGTTCAGACGGTCAGACAGACAGCAGTCAGACGGTCAGACAGACGGTCAGACAGACAGTAGTCAGACGGTCAGACAGACAGTAGTCAGACGGTCAGACAGACAGCAGTCAGACGGTCAGACAGACGGACAGACAGACAGTAGTCAGACAGTCAGACAGACGGACGTTCAGACGGTCAGACAGACAGCAGTCAGGCGGTCAGACAGACGGACAGACAGACAGTAGTCAGACGGTCAGACAGACGGACGGACTGTCAGACAGAGTTTAGAGCCAGATGGAACTGTATGGAAGCGTCTCTCCACCACGGCGTAAACAAAAGCATTGTATACACATTTATCTCTCCATTCTGAGTTTCTCACAATTCATGTTTGTTCCCTCGTGCAATTCAAGTCCGAAGAGTCGAATATAAACTCAGAATTTTTGGCACTTTTCTTGCAATTTTGACTTTTTGCCACAATTATATTAAAGTCGGAATCTATGTATATAAACTTGTGGGGGACAGTGGGATTTGCGATTTATATCGCTATTCTTACTTTTTCTGTACAATTGCAAGGAAAAGGTCCGAATTAAACACTCAGTTCAGCCTTTCCCACAGTTCCGGCTTTTCCGTGGTGGAAACGAGGCTGAGATCGAGCGGTTCGTCTTCGGTCTGACCACACCAATAACAGTCACATGATCATCTGAGGTGAGACGGGCGTGTCTTTATCACAGTGTGTCTCCATGGAGATAACCATGATCCTCCTCGTCCTCCATCTGTCCATCAAGTTATGCTCCACCCTTTTGTCCTTTCTAGATCTGTCATTTTCTTCTTTCTTTTTTTTTTGGCTTTATGTTTTTTGAAAAAAATACTAAAGTGCAACAACAATGGTTATAAAAGAATTCCAAACAAACTGAGAGAAAAAATAAATATATATAAATAAAGAAATGAATATGACCGAAGTGTGTGTGCTGTGTTCTTTGGATGTTCCTTCATCAGATTATCTTCAGTATGACGGCACAGGACCTGAAAGAGAACATTTACTCTAGCTCTTTTACATCATGTGCTCGTGCTATGAACAGATGCAAAACATGGAGCTTGTGTTGAGTCATTAATAATAGATCAACTTAGCAGCATTTTCTCTGTTATTATTAATGACACTATTGTCTTCTGTAGAGCTGCTTTTGAATTGACTTCTACAACATCAATATTGTTATTTTCCTGTTTATTGAAAGTCTGCATTGTATAAACCGCTGTAGAAACAAGTAAATGTTAGCACTGGTGTACCTGCATATGTTTCGGGCCAGAGGCATCTGCTAATGAATAAATGTGGTAACACACTAACATCACACGCAGAAGATGACACAATACTGCTAACCATTCCCAGCAACTGGAAATACTAAACGTTTATGCTGTTCTTGTTGCACATCTCCATATTGTAGTCGCCCAAAAAACGTCATCTGGTCCCTGAGGTACCCCAGGGTTCAGTCCTCTGACCTCTCTTACTCTCCATAGACTCTTCATCACTGGAGCAACACTTTACTGGTTTGAGTCTCACCTCACAGGTCTGACACAAGTCATCTGGTCCCTGAGGTACCCCAGGGTTCAGTCCTCTGACCTCTCTTACTCTCCATAGACACTTCATCACTGGAACAACACTTTACTGGTTTGAGTCTCTCCTCACAGGTCTGACACACATCATCTGGTCCCTGAGGTACCCCAGGGTTCAGTCCTCTGACCTCTCTTACTCTCCATAGACTCTTCATCACTGGAGCAACACTTTACTGGTTTGAGTCTCACCTCACAGGTCTGACACAAGTCATCTGGTCCCTGAGGTACCCCAGGGTTCAGTCCTCTGACCTCTCTTACTCTCCATAGACACTTCATCACTGGAACAACACTTTACTGGTTTGAGTCTCTCCTCACAGGTCTGACACACATCATCTGGTCCCTGAGGTACCCCAGGGTTCAGTCCTCTGACCTCTCTTACTCTCCATAGACACTTCATCACTGGAACAACACTTTACTGGTTTGAGTCTCTCCTCACAGGTCTGACACACCTCATCTGGTCCCTGAGGTACCCCAGGGTTCAGTCCTCTGACCTCTCTTACTCTCCATAGACTCATCACTGGAGCAACACTTTACTGGTTTGAGTCTCTCCTCACAGGTCTGACACACATCATCTGGTCCCTGAGGTACCCCAGGGTTCAGTCCTCTGACCTCTCTTACTCTCCATAGACTCTTCATCACTGGAGCAACACTTTACTGGTTTGAGTCTCTCCTCACAGGTCTGACACACGTCATCTGGTCCCTGAGGTACCCCAGGGTTCAGTCCTCTGACCTCTCTTACTCTCCATAGACACTTCATCACTGGAACAACACTTTACTGGTTTGAGTCTCTCCTCACAGGTCTGACACACATCATCTGGTCCCTGAGGTACCCCAGGGTTCAGTCCTCTGACCTCTCTTACTCTCCATAGACACTTCATCACTGGAACAACACTTTACTGGTTTGAGTCTTGCCTCACAGGTCTGACACACATCATCTGGTCCCTGAGGTATCCCAGGGTTCAGTCCTCTGACCTCTCTTACTCTCCATAGACACTTCATCACTGGAACAACACTTTACTGGTTTGAGTCTCTCCTCACAGGTCTGACACACCTCATCTGGTCCCTGAGGTACCCCAGGGTTCAGTCCTCTGACCTCTCTTACTCTCCAAAGACTCTTCATCACTGGAACAACACTTTACTGGTTTGAGTCTCTCCTCACAGGTCTGACACACATCATCTGGTCGCTGAGGTACCCCAGGGTTCAGTCCTCTGACCTCTCTTACTCTCCATAGACTCTTCATCACTGGAACAATACTTTACTGGTTTGAGTCTTGCCTCACAGGTCTGACACACATCATCTGGTCCCTGAGGTACTCCAGGGTTCAGTCCTCTGACCTCTCTTACTCTCCAAAGACTCTTCATCACTGGAACAACACTTTACTGGTTTGAGTCTCTCCTCACAGGTCTGACACACATCATCTGGTCGCTGAGGTACCCCAGGGTTCAGTCCTCTGACCTCTCTTACTCTCCAAAGACTCTTCATCACTGGAACAACACTTTACTGGTTTGAGTCTCCCCTCACAGGTCTGACACACGTCATCTGGTCCCTGAGGTACCCCAGGGTTCAGTCCTCTGACCTCTCTTACTCTCCAAAGACTCTTCATCACTGGAACAACACTTTACTGGTTTGAGTCTCCCCTCACAGGTCTGACACACATCATCTGGTCCCTGAGGTACCCCAGGGTTCAGTCCTCTGACCTCTCTTACTCTCCATAGACACTTCATCACTGGAACAACACTTTACTGGTTTGAGTCTCTCCTCACAGGTCTGACACACATCATCTGGTCCCTGAGGTACCCCAGGGTTCAGTCCTCTGACCTCTCTTACTCTCCATAGACACTTCATCACTGGAACAACACTTTACTGGTTTGAGTCTTGCCTCACAGGTCTGACACACATCGTCTGGTCCCTGAGGTACCCCAGGGTTCAGTCCTCTGACCTCTCTTACTCTCCATAGACACTTCATCACTGGAACAACACTTTACTGGTTTGAGTCTTGCCTCACAGGTCTGACACACATCATCTGGTCCCTGAGGTACCCCAGGGTTCAGTCCTCTGACCTCTCTCACTCTCTCCATAGACTCTTCATCACTGGAACAACACTTTACTGGTTTAAGTCTCTCCTCACAGGTCTGACACACATCATCTGGTCCCTGAGGTACCCCAGGGTTCAGTCCTCTGACCTCTCTTACTCTCCAAAGACTCTTCATCACTGGAACAACACTTTACTGGTTTGAGTCTCTCCTCACAGGTCTGACACACCTCATCTGGTCCCTGAGGTACCCCAGGGTTCAGTCCTCTGACCTCTCTTACTCTCCATAGACTCTTCATCACTGGAGCAACACTTTACTGGTTTGAGTCTCGCCTCACAGGTCTGACACACATCATCTGGTTCCTGAGGTACCCCAGGGTTCAGTCCTCTGACCTCTCTTACTCTCCATAGACACTTCATCACTGGAACAACACTTTACTGGTTTGAGTCTCGCCTCACAGGTCTGACACACATCATCTGGTTCCTGAGGTACCCCAGGGTTTAGTCCTCTGACCTCTCTTACTCTTTATCACTGGAGCAACACTTTACTGGTTTGAGTCTCCCCTCACAGGTCTGACACACATCATCTGGTCCCTGAGGTACTCCAGGGTTCAGTCCTCTGACCTCTCTTACTCTCCATAGACTCTTCATCACTGGAACAACACTTTACTGGTTTGAGTCTCTCCTCACAGGTCTGACACACATCATCTGGTCGCTGAGGTACCCCAGGGTTCAGTCCTCTGACCTCTCTTACTCTCCATAGACTCTTCATCACTGGAACAACACTTTACTGGTTTGAGTCTCTCCTCACAGGTCTGACACACATCATCTGGTCGCTGAGGTACCCCAGGGTTCAGTCCTCTGACCTCTCTTACTCTCCATAGACTCTTCATCACTGGAACAACACTTCACTGGTTTGAGTCTCTCCTCACAGGTCTGTCACACGTCATCTGGTCCCTGAGGTACCCCAGGGTTCAGTCCTCTGACCTCTCTTACTCTCCATAGGCTCTTCATCACTGGAACAACACTTTACTGGTTTGAGTCTCCCCTAACAGGTCTGACACACCTCATCTGGTCGCTGAGGTACCCCAGGGTTCAGTCCTCTGACCTCTCGGGTACCTCATCTGGTCGCTGAGGTACCCCAGGGTTCAGTCCTCTGACCTTTCTTACTCTCCATAGACTCTTCATCACTGGAACAACACTTTACTGGTTTGAGTCTCACCTCACAGGTCTGACACACATCATCTGGTCCCTGAGGTACCCCAGGGTTCAGTCCTCTGACCTCTCTTACTCTCCATAGACTCTTCATCACTGGAACAACACTTTACTGGTTTGAGTCTCACCTCACAGGTCTGACACACATCATCTGGTCCCTGAGGTACCCCAGGGTTCAGTCCTCTGACCTCTCTTACTCTCCATAGACTCTTCATCACTGGGACAACACTTTACTGGTTTGAGTCTCTCCTCACAGGTCTGTCACACGTCATCTGGTCGCTAAGGTACCCCAGGGTTCAGTCCTCTGACCTCTCTTACTCTCCATAGACTTCATCACTGGAACAACACTTTACTGGTTTGAGTCTCTCCTCACAGGTCTGACACACATCATCTGGTCGCTGAGGTACCCCAGGGTTCAGTCCTCTGACCTCTCTTACTCTTCATAGACTCTTCATCACTGGAACAACACTTAACTGGTTTGAGTCTCTCCTCACAGGTCTGACACACCTCATCTGGTCCCTGAGGTACCCCAGGGTTCAGGCCTCTGACCTCTCTTACTCTCCATAGACTCTTCATCACTGGAACAACACTTCACTGGTTTGAGTCTCCCCTCACAGGTCTGACACACATCATCTGGTCCCTGAGGTACCCCAGGGTTCAGTCCTCTGACCTCTCTTACTCTCCATGGCTCTTCATCACTGGAACAACACTTCACTGGTTTGAGTCTCGCCTCACAGGTCTGACACACGTCATCTGGTCCCTGAGGTACCCCAGGGTTCAGTCCTCTGACCTCTCTTACTCTCCATAGACTCTTCATCACTGGAACAACACTTTACTGGTTTGAGTCTCGCCTCACAGGTCTGACACACCTCATCTGGTCCCTGAGGTACCCCAGGGTTCAGTCCTCTGACCTCTCTTACTCTCCATAGACTCTTCTTCACTGGAACAACACTTTACTGGTTTGAGTCTCTCCTCACAGGTCTGACACACATCATCTGGTCCCTGAGGTACCCCAGGGTTCAGTCCTCTGATCTCTCTTACTCTCCATAGACTTCATCACCGGAACAACCCTTGACTGATTTGAGTCTCTCCTCACAGGTCTGACACACATCATCTGGTCCCTGAGGTACCCCAGGGTTCAGTCCTCTGACCTCTCTTACTCTCCATAGACTCTTCATCACTGGAACAACACTTTACTGGTTTGAGTCTCACCTCACAGGTCTGACACACATCATCTGGTCCCTGAGGTACCCCAGGGTTCAGTCCTCTGACCTCTCTTACTCTCCATAGACTCTTCATCACTGGAACAACACTTTACTGGTTTGAGTCTCACCTCACAGGTCTGACACACATCATCTGGTCCCTGAGGTACCCCAGGGTGCAGTCCTCTGACCTCTCTTACTCTCCATAGTCTCCTTATCACTGGGAGCCATTACACAGGCTCATGGTTTCTCCCATTGCTATGCTGATGACACACAGTTCTACTCTTTATTTCAAAACAGAAGATCCCACAGTAGCTTCACGGATCTCTGCATGGATGGAAGAACGTCACCTACAGCTCAACCTAGCGAAGACAGAGCTTCTCGTCTTCCCAGCCACCCCATCACTACGACGCAACTTTACCATCCCGATAATATAATCACACGACCATGATTCAATAATCGATAACAATAATCCTATTAAGTTCGATTCTTGGGGTAATTTTTAATGTCCCGCTGACCTTCAAAGACCAAGTTGTAACTCCTGCACAACACCAGGAAGACCAGGCTTTTGCTAATGGAGCATAACTTCTCATCCTCGTCATTTCTGGGCTATTGTGCAGTCAAACCTCTTCAAATGGTGCCTGCACAGAGAGACACAACACTTTCCAGAACCTTCTCATGCACGCTTAGTGGAACGATATTCCCAAACCTATCCAGGCAGAATCCCGGAAATATTCAAGAAATAGTCGAGAAGTCTTCTTCTATGGTGTCGCTCTTTCTCAATCCCTCCCTGTTCTAGGTTATTCCATTGACCTTCTAGTAGGTCTCGTGTTTGCTGGCTCTTTAAAAAGATTTGTGTGTGTGTGTGTGTGTGTGTGTGTGTGTGTGTGTGTGCCTTTGGATCAATAAGCAAATGGATGTTTTATTCATCATCATGAGTTCTGTGTGCAGCTGCTGGTGTCTGAATGTATCCTGCACTGCAGAGGATGAGCAGACATGACCAGTCGAGCTCAGATCTGACAGGGTTATCCTGCGTTTACACACACACACACACACAGAGAGAGAGAGAGAGAGAGAGAGTGTGTGTGTGTGAGAGAGAGAGAGTCAGCAAACACTCGTCTGCTGCCTCCTGCTCTGTGTTTTATACCAGTAATGAATCACACACATCCCCCCCCCCCCCCCCCCATGCGTGCTGCGTCAGTGTGTGTGACGCTCCTGCCTGTGTGTGTGTGTGTGTTTGCATTCTGAATGGATCCTCAGCCGGTCGGAATCAGCAGCGTCTCTGTGCACAGAGGTAAAACACACTGAGTGTGTGTGTGTGTGTGTGATAACTGTAATGTGCCTAATTTTCTCAGTGTGTGTTTGTGTGTGTGCGTGTGTGAAGCTGATGCATGAGTGTGTGTGTGTCCTGCAGCTGAGAGATGCAGATTCTGAATGCCAACATCACACTGATTGTTTTCTGTTGTTGACGGATTCAATCACACACTCACTGAACGACACACACTTCAGCAGTTCACGTGTGCAAGGTTCTAGTTTGTTTATGTGATTGTAGTTTTGTGCAGCTGGTTGTTTCTTGAGTGTGTGTGTGTGTGTGTGTGTGTGTGTGTGTGTGTGTGTGTGTGTGTGTGTGTGTGTGTGTGTGTGTGTGGGCATGTTTTTGTGACATATGAGGACACAAATGTGTATAATGCCATGGGTATGACACAGGTATTACAGGAGAGGGTGAAATATGAGGACATTACCCATGTCCCCACTTTTCAAAAGGCTTATAAATCACACAGGATGAGTTTTTTTTTTTTTAAGTCAAAATGCAGAATGTTTCCTGTGATGGGTAGGTTTAGGGGCAGTGTGTGTGTGTGTGTGTGTGTGAGAGAGAGAGAGTGTAATAGGTAGGTTTAAGGGCAGTGTAGGGGGTTTAGAATGTACAGTGTAAAATCCATGACGCCTATAGGAAGTCCCCACAATTCACAAAAACATAAAGTGTGTGTGTGTGTGTAGGTGACTATGAGGACGCGTCTCTCTGCTTTATTCCTTCACACCATGATCTGGGCCAGCACAGGTAGGATGTTCTTGTTTCAGTGATGTTTTTGCTTCAGTGCTGCTCTTGACTTTATATTTCCTCTCTGCCAGCTGCGATTGACCCCGCCCCCAAAATTGACGGACAGCAGATCTCGTCAGTCACCGTACAGGAGAACGTCACTCAGCAGTTCAACTGCCAATCAGAGGGCTGGAATCCTCAGGCCCCGCCCCTGCTGACCTGGTACCTGAACGGGGAGAGGCAGAGCGAGGTGATGGGCAGCCGGGGGGCGGGGCCTCGGGTGATGACGTCACCGAGAGATTCCGGAGTGCTCCGATACGGATCCGAGCGAAACAGCACATTCACACTGAAGCCGAAGCGCTGGGATCGGGAGCTGGTGTGTGCGGCGCGGAATCCTTCCGGAGGAGCGAGTTATAACGCCACCGTCACGCTCAACGTCCAGTGTGAGTCTTTATTTATACGCTGATTCGAATAGGGGCAGTACAAAAAACATCAAAACTGGAAAAAACCACACCAGCGTTTTAATTTTGATGATTATAACTAAGGAAAATCCCAAATTCAGTAGGCGTTTCTCAATATCAAGGAAGGATCCTCGGAAGCAAGAATTCTGAGGATGCTTCGTCATCAACATCCATCGAAGGACTGCTCCAATGTCGAGGATCCTCAGAATTTCAGAGTCCTTCGTTCGAAAAATATACCATATACAGGAAAGGATGCGTGTGTGTAGCCTTCACGCTCTCAAATCACCCACAATCCTCTGCGCAGCTTTGCTATCTTCAGAATATCAGACGTTGGCAGAGTCGGAGCGTTAACGGGACATGTTTTAGGGTTCGTAGATGGGAAGGAGGTGGGAGCCGGGAAACGGTCAACAACTTTAATAAATAATGAACAAAACAAAAGTAACGCGGGCAGCCCCTCACGGATGACTGCCCGCACTCACATAAAAAAATATGAACAAACCAGAACATAATACTACTGTACTGATATTAAAAATCATACTAATGACGTTATTGATGGCCAACGGATGTCATTTAACTGAGCTTGGTTGCCGTCACTGGCATTTCTTTTATAAATAACTAGTTAAGTTGTACAAATTAATTTAACGTTAATATTATGGCATTCACAGCATTATTAAAAGCTTGCTCGTCTTTTTTAACAGGGACCAAGGAGCAAACAAAGGCGTTCATACCGAAATCGGACCTTTTCACTGACGCAATGACGTGCACTTGCTAGCCTGTTCCATTTACGTGTTCTCCGAATGCTAAAGAGGAGCTAGCCTAGCCTCTGAAGGAAGTGACTTGGAAGGATCAGTCCTTGACATTGAGAAACACCCAGTATCTCAGAAAATTAGAATATTACTTAAGACCAATTCAAAGAAAGGATTTTTAGGCCAGCTGAAAAGTATGAGCATGTCCAGCACTCAGTGCTCAGTTGTGTCTCCTTTAGCCTGAATTACTGCAGCGATGCGGCGTGGCGTGGAGTCGGTCAGTCTGTGGCTCGGCTCAGGTGTTATGAGCTCAGGTTGGTCTGATAGGCCTTCAGCTCTTCTGCATTGTTGGGTCTGGCAGATCGCATCTTCCTTTTCACAATACTCCAGAGATTATCTGAGGTTAAGGTCAGGCGAGTTTGCTGGCCAGTTAAGAACAGGGATACCATGTCCAGGCACTGGCTGCTGTGGCACTGTGTGCAGGTGCCCAGTCCTGTTGGAAAATGAAATCTGCATCTCCATTAAGTTGGTCAGCAGCAGGAAGCATGACGTGCTCTAAAACTTCCTGATATACGGCTGTGTTGACCTTTGACCTAAGAAAACACAGTTGACCAACACCAGCAGATGCCATGGCTCCCCAAACCATCACTGACTGTGGAAACTTTACACTGGACCTCAAGCAACGTGGATGGTGTGCCTCTCCTCTCTTCCAAAGGAAATGCTAAATTTACTCTTACCAGAGAACATAACTTTGGACCACTCAGCAGCCCTTTTTGTCTTTAGCCCAGGCGAGACGCTTCTGTTGATCAAGAGTGGTTTGACACAGGGAGTGTGAAGCTGAAGCCCATGTCTCGCATACGTCTGTGTGCAGCGGTTCTTAAAGCGCTGACTCCAGCTGCAGTCCACTCTTGGTGAATCTCCTCCACATTTGAATGGGTTTTGTTTCCCAGTCCTCTCCAGGGTGTGGTTATCTCTATTGCTTGTACACTTTTTTCTACCACATCTTTTCTTCCCTTCACCTCTCTATTAATGTGCTTGGACACAGAGCTCTGAGAACAGCCAGCCTCTTCTGCAGTGACCTTTAGAGTCTCGCCCTCCGTCTGTAAGGTGTCAGTGGTCGTCTTTTGGGCAGCTGTCGGGTCATCAGTCTTCCCCATGATCGTGTCGCCGACAGAACTAGACTGAGAGGCCATTTAAAGGCCTGCAGGTGTGTTGAGTTCATTAGCTGATCAGTGCGGCACCAGGTGTCGTCAATATTGAACCTTTACACAATATTCACATTTTCTGAGATACTAAATTTGG
This sequence comes from Pseudorasbora parva, assembly GCF_024679245.1. Taxonomy (NCBI): domain Eukaryota; kingdom Metazoa; phylum Chordata; class Actinopteri; order Cypriniformes; family Gobionidae; genus Pseudorasbora; species Pseudorasbora parva. The sequence continues at coordinate 49,126,190 of NC_090179.1, forward strand.
GATTTTCCTTAGTTCTCAGTTATAATCATCAAAATTAAAAGAAATAAACATTTGAAATATATCAGTCTGTGTGCAATGAATGATTATAATATACAAGTTTCCCTTTTTGAATGGAATTAGTGAAATAAATAAACTTTGTGATGATATTCTAATTATATGACCAGCATCTGTGTGTATCTCTCTCTCTCTCTCTCTCTCTCTCTCTCTCTCTCTCTCTCTCTCTCTCTCTCTCTCTCTCTCTCTCTCTCTCTATATATATATATATATATACAGTTCTTTTTAAGAGACCACTTGATATTGAGAAATCACTGTATATATATATTAATATAAAGTATAATATTAGTAATAATAATTACAATTTTTATTTAATGGCTGACTTAAAATTAATGATAATAATGTTATATATTAATAAAAAACTATAATAAATATAATATTATTATTAAAAGTTTTAATATATTCATAATATTAATTTTATATTTGATGTCGGATTGGATTTCTGACATAAAGTAAATGAAAATGATATTTTAAATATTGACATGAATTATAATATTAATAATAATTACAATTTAAATGTATTTATAATATTAATGTAACACAGATGTCGCTTTAAAGCGTGACCTGACGTGTTTGTCCGTCGTGTGTCAGTCCAGCCGGAGATCCTGCGTGTCGACGCCCACTATAGTGAATCCGCGGAGCCCGGCCTCGCCCTCATCCTCTTCGCTTTGGTTCGCTCCAACCCCCCCGCCACCATCAGCTGGGTGGACCGATCCGGTCAGCTATTGGCCAACAGCTCCGACTTCCTCATTCTGGACTCGCGGAGCTTCCCGTGGCTGGCCAATCACAGCCTGCAGGTCACTCTGAGCAGCCTATCAGGAAACGTCTCGGTCAGCGCCAACAACAGCCTTGGCTCCGCCCAGAGCAACCTCACGCTAACAGGTGATTGGTCGTTTCTGCTCATCTTTAGTGTTGTGTAGCCAGAGCCAGACAGTAACAGAAGTACATTTACTTCAGTACAATTTTGAGGGATCTGTACTTTACTCGAGTATCATTTTTGGGGAGTACTCATGATCAGATATAATCCGTGCTGGGGAAAGTTACTTTGAAAAGTACTCATCTTGAGTAGACATCTGACTGTAGTGCTTTACTAGAGTAGACATCTGACTGTAGTGCTTTACTAGAGTAGACATCTGACTGTAGTGCTTTACTAGAGTAGACATCTGACTGTAGTGCTTTACTAGAGTAGACATCTGACTGTAGTGCTTTACTAGAGTAGACATCTGACTGTAGCGCTTTACTAGAGTAGACATCTGACTGTAGTGCTTTACTAGAGTAGACATCTGACTGTAGTGCTTTACTAGAGTAGTCATCTGACTGTAGTGCTTTACTAGAGTAGACATCTGACTGTAGTGCTTTACTAGAGTAGACATCTGACTGTAGTGCTTTACTAGAGTAGACATCTGACTGTAGAGCTTTACTAGAGTAGACATCTGACTGTAGTGCTTTACTAGAGTAGTCATCTGACTGTAGTGCTTTACTAGAGTAGACATCTGACTGTAGTGCTTTACTAGAGTAGACATCTGACTGTAGTGCTTTACTAGAGTAGTCATCTGACTGTAGTGCTTTACTAGAGTAGTCATCTGACTGTAGTGCTTTACTAGAGTAGACATCTGACTGTAGTGCTTTACTAGAGTAGACATCTGACTGTAGAGCTTTACTAGAGTAGACATCTGACTGTAGTGCTTTACTAGAGTAGTCATCTGACTGTAGTGCTTTACTAGAGTAGACATCTGACTGTAGTGCTTTACTAGAGTAGACATCTGACTGTAGTGCTTTACTAGAGTAGTCATCTGACTGTAGTGCTTTACTAGAGTAGTCATCTGACTGTAGGGCTTTACTAGAGTAGTCATCTGACTGTAGTGCTTTACTAGAGTAGACATCTGACTGTAGAGCTTTACTAGAGTAGACATCTGACTGTAGAGCTTTACTAGAGTAGACATCTGACTGTAGAGCTTTACTAGAGTAGACATCTGACTGTAGAGCTTTACTAGAGTAGACATCTGACTGTAGTGCTTTACTAGAGTAGACATCTGACTGTAGTGCTTTACTAGAGTAGACATCTGACTGTAGTGCTTTACTAGAGTAGTCATCTGACTGTAGTGCTTTACTAGAGTAGACATCTGACTGTAGTGCTTTACTAGAGTAGACATCTGACTGTAGTGCTTTACTAGAGTAGACATCTGACTGTAGTGCTTTACTAGAGTAGACATCTGACTGTAGAGCTTTACTAGAGTAGACATCTGACTGTAGTGCTTTACTAGAGTAGACATCTGACTGTAGAGCTTTACTAGAGTAGTCATCTGACTGTAGTGCTTTACTAGAGTAGACATCTGACTGTAGTGCTTTACTAGAGTAGTCATCTGACTGTAGTGCTTTACTAGAGTAGACATCTGACTGTAGTGCTTTACTAGAGTAGACATCTGACTGTAGTCTTTTACTAGAGTAGACATCTGACAGTAGCGCTTTACTAGAGTAGACATCTGACTGTAGTCTTTTACTAGAGTAGTCATCTGACTGTAGTCTTTTACTAGAGTAGACATCTGACTGTAGTGCTTTACTAGAGTAGTCATCTGACTGTAGTCTTTTACTAGAGTAGACATCTGACTGTAGTGCTTTACTTGAGTAGACATCTGACTGTAGTCTTTTACTAGAGTAGACATCTGACTGTAGTGCTTTACTAGAGTAGACATCTGACTGTAGTCTTTTACTAGAGTAGACATCTGACTGTAGTGCTTTACTAGAGTAGTCATCTGACTGTAGTGCTTTACTAGAGTAGTCATCTGACTGTAGTGCTTTACTAGAGTAGACATCTGACTGTAGTGCTTTACTAGAGAAGTCATCTGACTGTAGTGCTTTACTAGAGTAGACATCTGACTGTAGTGCTTTACTAGAGTAGACATCTGACTGTAGTGCTTTACTAGAGTAGTCATCTGACTGTAGTGCTTTACTAGAGTAGACATCTGACTGTAGTGCTTTACTAGAGTAGACATCTGACTGTAGTGCTTTACTAGAGTAGACATCTGACTGTAGTGCTTTACTAGAGTAGACATCTGACTGTAGTGCTTTACTAGAGTAGTCATCTGACTGTAGTGCTTTACTAGAGAAGACATCTGACTGTAGTGCTTTACTAGAGTAGACATCTGACTGTAGTGCTTTACTAGAGTAGACATCTGACTGTAGTGCTTTACTAGAGTAGTCATCTGACAGTAGTGCTTTACTAGAGTAGTCATCTGACTGTAGTGCTTTACTAGAGAAGACATCTGACTGTAGTGCTTTACTAGAGTAGTCATCTGACTGTAGTGCTTTACTAGAGTAGACATCTGACTGTAGTGCTTTACTAGAGTAGTCATCTGACAGTAGTGCTTTACTAGAGTAGACATCTGACTGTAGTGCTTTACTAGAGTAGTCATCTGACTGTAGTGCTTTACTAGAGTAGACATCTGACTGTAGTGCTTTACTAGAGTAGTCATCTGACTGTAGTGCTTTACTAGAGTAGACATCTGACTGTAGTGCTTTACTAAAGTAGACATCTGACTGTAGTGCTTTACTAGAGTAGTCATCTGACTGTAGTGCTTTACTAGAGTAGACATCTGACTGTAGCGCTTTACTAGAGTAGACATCTGACTGTAGTGCTTTACTAGAGGAGACATCTGACTGTAGTGCTTTACTAGAGTAGACATCTGACTGTAGTGCTTTACTAGAGTAGTCATCTGACTGTAGCGCTTTACTAGAGTAGACATCTGACTGTAGTGCTTTACTAGAGTAGACATCTGACTGTAGTGCTTTACTAGAGTAGTCATCTGACTGTAGTGCTTTACTAGAGTAGACATCTGACTGTAGTGCTTTACTAGAGTAGACATCTGACTGTAGTGCTTTACTAGAGTAGTCATCTGACTGTAGTGCTTTACTAGAGTAGACATCTGACTGTAGTGCTTTACTAGAGTAGACATCTGACTGTAGTGCTTTACTAGAGTAGTCATCTGACTGTAGTGCTTTACTAGAGTAGTCATCTGACTGTAGCGCTTTACTAGAGTAGACATCTGACTGTAGCGCTTTACTAGAGTAGTCATCTGACTGTAGTGCTTTACTAGAGTAGACATCTGACTGTAGTGCTTTACTAGAGTAGACATCTGACTGTAGTGCTTTACTAGAGTAGACATCTGACTGTAGTGCTTTACTAGAGTAGTCATCTGACTGTAGTGCTTTACTAGAGTAGTCATCTGACTGTAGTGCTTTACTAGAGTAGTCATCTGACTGTAGTGCTTAACTAGAGTAGACATCTGACTGTAGTGCTTTACTAGAGTAGTCATCTGACTGTAGTGCTTTACTAGAGAAGTCATCTGACTGTAGTGCTTTACTAGAGTAGACATCTGACTGTAGTGCTTTACTAGAGTAGACATCAGACTGTAGTGCTTTACTAGAGTAGACATCTGACTGTAGCGCTTTACTAGAGTAGTCATCTGACTGTAGTGCTTTACTAGAGTAGACATCTGACTGTAGTGCTTTACTAGAGTAGGCATCTGACTGTAGTGCTTTACTAGAGTAGTCATCTGACTGTAGTGCTTTACTAGAGTAGACATCTGACTGTAGTGCTTTACTAGAGTAGTCATCTGACTGTAGTGCTTTACTAGAGTAGTCATCTGACTGTAGTGCTTTACGAGAGAAGTCATCTGACTGTAGTGCTTTACTAGAGTAGACATCTGACTGTAGTGCTTTACTAGAGTAGTCATCTGACTGTAGTGCTTTACTAGAGTAGACATCTGACTGTAGTGCTTTACTAGAGTAGTCATCTGACTGTAGTGCTTTACTAGAGTAGTCATCTGACTGTAGTGCTTTACTAGAGTAGACATCTGACTGTAGAGCTTTACTAGAGTAGACATCTGACTGTAGAGCTTTACTAGAGTAGTCATCTGACTGTAGCGCTTTACTAGAGTAGACATCTGACTGTAGAGCTTTACTAGAGTAGTCATCTGACTGTAGCGCTTTACTAGAGTAGACATCTGACTGTAGAGCTTTACTAGAGTAGACATCTGACTGTAGTGCTTTACTAGAGTAGTCATCTGACTGTAGTGCTTTACTAGAGTAGTCATCTGACTGTAGTGCTTTACTAGAGTAGACATCTGACTGTAGTGCTTTACTAGAGTAGTCATCTGACTGTAGTGCTTTACTAGAGTAGACATCTGACTGTAGTGCTTTACTAGAGTAGACATCTGACTGTAGTGCTTTTACTAGAGTAGACATCTAAGTGGTGTGTAGCAAGTACTAACCCTGTTTCCTGTTCCTCCAGAGTTCCTGCAGTCGCGCGTGGAGGTTCCGATGTTCGGGATCGTGACGGGAGGCGTGGCTGGCTTCATCACCCTCCTCATCTTCACCCTGATGGTCTTCTTCCTCCTTCAGAAGGACCAATCCAAAGCCATCGGTACAGTGACTGATCGCCCGAACACTGCAGATAACAGCTTACATGTCCATATGTTCATCATGTCTTCATCATGTGATGTGTTTATTCTGTCTCTTTTCCTCAGAGGAACCGGTTGCAGTGCATATGTCCTCCACACGGTGCGAAGCATCTCCAGCATTCTCTGCTCACATTACTGAGAGACTGGTCTCGTGACTCTTCTGCTGTTTGTTGGTTGCAGTAACGACATGGTGAAGGTTCAGGTGAATGGCGTGTATCTGCCCAGAGAGAACATGTCATTACCGTCACACGTGCAGCTGAACGACGACCGCACGCTCTGTAAGGGTGAGTCTTGCTTCTGTAAAACATTTTCAAATAATGATTTACAACATTGTGATTTATGTATCATGATTTACTGTGATTCTAACATGATTTACCATGATTTGAATCAGGTCTGAGCATTTCTTGAGTAGATATTGGCAACACACACACACACACACACACACACACACACACACACACACACACACACACACACACACACACACACACAAAAAAAACTTCTGTTTTACATATAGATATTTTAAATACATGGTCATTTTAACACATTAATTGTAATATTTTTTTTAAAAAGCAGCTTGAGCACAGGTTGCTTGATTCGATTCATACACTATATTTCCAGAAGTATTGTGCCGCCCCTCCAGGTGTTCAGTCTCTTCATGGCCACAGGTGTATAACTCCAGCTCTCGGCCTGCAGACGCTTCTACACACATTAGTGAAAGAATGGGTCGCTCTCAGGAGCTCAGTGAACTCAAGCGTGGGGCCGTGATAGGCTGACACCTGTGCAATAAGTCCATTCCTGACATTTCCTCACTACTAAATATTCCACGCTCAACTGTTAGTGGGATTATAACAAAGTGGAAGCCATTGGGAACAACAGCAACTCAGCCACGAAGTGTTAAATCCCAGAGCGGGGTCAGCGCATGCTGAGGGTCACAGTGCGCAGAAGTCACCAACTTTCTGCAGAGTCAACAGCTCCAGACCTCCAGACTTCTGTGGCCTTCAGATGAGCTCAAGAACAGCGGAGAGAGCTTCATGGAATGGGTTTCCATGGCTGAGCAGCTCATCCAAGCCTTACATCACCAAGAGCAATGCAAAGCGTGGGATGCAGTGGAGTAAAGCAGCCGCCACTGGACTCTAGAGCAGTGAGACTTGAGTCCTGAGCTCAACCCGATAAAACAGCTTTGGGATGAATTAGAGCTCTATCAAATTATATGCATATTGCCTGGATGTCTGAAACTCCACGTGATTCCAGAGGTGTAAAACTCGTTAGCAACCTCTAGTGGCCAAATTCTTTTAAAATTCTCACAAACCTCTAGGACCATGAGTCAAACATGCCCACCGAGTTTCGTTCAGATCAACCTCCGTTAAGGTCCTTTCACACTGGACGCGATTTTGAAGCGTGAATAATTTGCGCAATGGTTTTATTTTGTGATCAACTGTGTGCGAAGTGAGTTCATATCACACTAATCTAATCTAGTATCCCCAGCGCCATTACTTCCACAGAGTAAGGTCAAAAACCCGGTGCGATCATATATATATATGTATTTTGACCTTACTCACTGGAAGTAATGGCGCTGGGAACACTAGATGAGATTCGCCTAATATGAGGTAAAAAATAACACAAATACTGTTGTGTTTCTGGCAGAGAGCGATCGTTTCGTGTTTTTAGACATCAGTGTGTCTCCACGAGCCTCAGGGTTTAATATGGACTCGTATGTGTGTGTTTTTTACTCTCATAGAAATACACCCCATTGACATGCATTATACGAGCAACAGCTGAGTTAAAAATCTTCATTTGTGTTCTCCTGAAGAAACACACAGACCTACATCTCAGGGGTCAGCAGGGGGTCACCTGGGGGTCAGCAGATCAACATCACAGGAACATTTCTGGCTGAACTATCCCTTTAATGGAAATGAAAAACTCTTCACTGAATGAGGAAGTGTCCGTGTTTTCTCAGCGGTCGGTGCAAATGTTTTGGAATGTTGGCGCTCTGAAACGTCACTGACGTCGCAAATTCGCGTCGCGGCTGATGTGAATGGTTTTAACGCAAAATATTTGCTTTTCCATAAAGCGTGTGGTGTGAAAGGGCCTTTAACCTTGTCTAATAGGTGCTCAGATTTCATTGGCCAATGGCGGACATGTTTTTTTGAGATATGCCTATGTCCTCGTAGACTACTATGGCACTTTGGACAAAGACAGTGCATGCCAATTTTCAAGTAAGTTGGAATACTAGTCGGGTGGATATAGCCATTTTAATGTTTTTTGTCTTCTTGTTACAGCGCCACCAAGTGGCCAATCAGCCCCATTTTTTTAACGTGACCAAAGATTGAGACCATACACATGTGTACCAAGTTTGGTGAAAATATCTCATTCCGTTCACAAGTTATAGCCATTTTAGTAAAAGTGTCCCAGCTCGATTATAACGCTTCGGGATCGTTAATCATTTCTTGAACTTTTTCGTGATAATTATTGATTATCAGACTCCAGGGAATCTTCACTGGTTTCGTTACAATCGTGCCAAAAATTAAACTAATAACCAAAGCATTCAGATCACAGACTTTGACTTTTCAGAGCCACCAAACCAGCATTTGAGATGCTGCGACATCATTGGTCCGCTGGTTAGGCCAGTCATCCAATCACAGCCTCTGCTGAGGGATTTATTCAGTCAATGTGTATAAATAGGTGTGTGTGTCTAATCTCTGCCATGTTTCAGGGCTGCAGATCTCCAGACCGGAGAGGAGACGAGCGGATGAGGACGAGGAGGATCTGTCTGCGGCCTACGCAGCCCGAGGTCAGAGGTCATGACCTGCGTGCAACACTCTTAAAGGGACAGTTCCCCCATAAATGTCTGTCATTAACTCCTCCCCCTAATGTCGTTCCACACCCGTCAGACCTCCGCTCATCTTCACACACAGTTTAAGATATTTTATATTTAGTCCGAGAGCGTATGCAAGTGAGCTTGAGCTTCTGTTTACCATATTTGATGAGCTGGTTAATGTTTATATGTGAATAAAAGCCTGAATTAAAGTTAAAGGAACACCACCTTTTGTGAAAATAGTCTTATTTTCCAAGTCCCTTGGAGATAAACAGTTGAGTTTTACCGTTTTTGACTCCATTCGGCTGATCTCTGTATCTGGCAGGAGCACTTTTAGCATAGCTTAGCATACATCATTGAATTGGATTAGACCATTAGCATTGCGCTAAAAAAACTGATCAAAGACTTTCAATATTTTTCCCATTTAAAACTTGACTCTTCTATAGCTACATCGTGTACTAAGACCAGCGAAAAGACCAGCGATTTTTCTTTTTTTTTAGACCGATATGACTAGGAACTATTTTCTCATCCCTGCGTAACAATCACAGATTTACTGCCGTAAAAGTGCCTTCTCTGCAGCTACACAAACTTAGTGCCAGTCGCATTGGAAGTTACCTATCTGAGGACTACTTTCAGGTGCTGTGTAATATCATTGCGCTGCTGAACCAATCAGACGACAGCAAAGTTCCGTGATTATTACGCAGGAATGAGAAAATAGTTCCTATCTATATCAGTGTAAAAAATCGCAAATTTTAATTTTCTGTTGGTCTTAGTACTCGATGTAACTACAGAATAGGCAAGCTTTAAATAGGAAAAATATTATATTTTCTGAGCGCGATGCTAACGGTCTAATCCGATTCAATGATGTATGCTAAGCTATGCTAAAGTGCTACCGCCAGATACAGAGATCGGCTGAATGGAGTCAAAAACGGTAAAACTCAAGTGTTCAACTCTAAGGGACTTGGAAAATGAGCCTATTTTCAAAAAAAGAGGAGTGTTCCTTTAAAGCAGCACTGGCTAACTGTTGCTCTCGGGGTCCCCCTACAGTTGGGGAAAATAATGTCCTCAGCTACTGTCGTAAGCTCTGTCCTCCTACATCAGGGGACGCCATCGCGCGTGCATTTGCTGACATGACAGCCCTGATAGCCCTGAGCTAGTGATGCGCGGGTCGGCTCATAACCTGCGGACCACGTATGTCTATTTAATGGTCGCGGGTGCGCGGCGGGTTGTAAAAATATATACAGTGGTGCGGGGCGGGCCAAATAACAAGGTTTTATTCTGTCCTCCACGCGGTGCTAACTCCAGGAGCATATCAGAAGCGGAGTGACTGGATGCGTGAGACCACGTGATCTGCCTGTCTGACGTCCATTTCTCGTCTCCTACCAAGGATATATTGCCAATATACATGCAATACGTTTGGGAGTCGGCACAGGGTGTTTATTTTAAAATTGACAGGAATTTTTGACTTTTATTTTGTATTTCCGGTGCGACTTGGACGCGCGTCCGTCAAAAATAGACTAGGCACCTATATTTAGCAAAGCGGCGCGGAGAGCCGCTTCTGGGAAGCTTCTGAAACGCGCCGCATCACGCCCGGTGTAAACACAAGCATTGACTAGAATGGGCGCGACCAGCTCCGGTAGCCGCGTCGCAGCCGTAATGCGCCGCACACGTGTTCAGTGTAAATGAGCACTAACAGTTCCCCTGAACACTGCAGGAGGAGTTCACATGCAGGTGTTCTTCTGGCGGCGCGTGTGAAATGTCTTCAGGTACAGTCAGTGGCTTATGCTTCAGCATGTCAGATGAATATCATTTCATGGGTTTTATTTTTTTCAAACGCCAAATAATCACGATGCTCACGTTTACAAGCCAGCGTCATTATAGTAGTCTATTGGTTAGCGTTTTCCAGAATATATATGATCCTTCAGTTCAGTGTTTGAGTGGTCGGTAATCACCGTAACAAGCAGGACAGCATCGGTCGGGCACGCCCCCTTCAGCTCACGCCAACGAGCAAACGCTGGTCACATGCTGATCCTCGTCCGGCCTTTAATCACAGCACTCTCTCCTTTCCTTATTGCTTTCCTCCAACAAAACCTTTTCTTTCTTATTTGTCTGTGCTGCTTCGGACATGACTATATTATCTGATGAACAAAGTTGGGCTCGTCCGAATGTAAGGAAGTGTGGGTGTTGGTGGAAGTGACGTATATGCCGTAAAGCAGTCGAATTTTGTAGTTCTTTTTGTTCTCGGGTTACTACCCGAAACCCGAAGTTTAAAAGTACGATTAAAAACGATACAGACCCCGTCAGGCTATGGCAGACGTGTCATTCAACCTATTGTAAGTCGATTTATCATCACAAGAGTCTTGAAAATATATTATGAAGGTTGAAAAGTTACCTAGTGCTGCATTTTTGAGTGAACTGTCCCTTTAAGAATGGAAGAGCCAAACTCATAAACATTTAGCTTTTTCTTTCTTGGAAACATTTGCGATAACAATTCAACACAATACTGTTCTAGTGGATATTTGAACCCCTAAAATCTTACATACTGTGCCTTTAAAGAGCCCTGATATGAAGAACCAATGAGAGATTGTGTCCCGACAGGTTTCGCTCGCTATCCGATGGTCGGCTACATCTATAAAGTGAGCAGCACCAGCAGCGACGAAATCTGGCTCTGACCTCTGACCTCATGAAGCCTAATCAAGCGTAATGGATTCACTGACAAACTTTGACTGCAACTCAAGAGATTGAGGGACAGACTGCTCTGTTCCTGGTGAAGAACTACACTACCCACAATGCACCACTGACCAGAGAAACCTCTGCTACTATGGAAACAGGGACCTTTTCCCCCTCCAGACAAAGCTAGGGAACGCTAACTAACATTAGCTAAGCAAATTGTAGTTTTTGGAATGATATTCTCTCATGCAATCAGAGATGATACTTGAAAAGGAGAAAAGCAGTGTGACGGGATCAGTAGTTCATCCTACACTGTAAATATATCGTTCATTGCTGCTATATGGAATGCTACATCATATCTGTGCAATATAAAGGAATGTTCAGTAAATCTGCAGATGTATTTAAATGTGTATTTAGTGTGAGTGTACATATAAAGCTCATCCAGCAGGAGGCGCTGCTAGCTTAACTTTACCTGAGCGGAACTATAGTTTATTAATCCTGAGCGGAACTATAGTTTATTAGACTGTGTGATTAAAGTTGCTGTATAATGAAAAAATACCTCAATAAAGTCTCTGGGGAGACACACATCATACACTATTAGTGTAATAATGTCGTGTTTAATGAGAGTTTGTGTGTGTTTGGAAGGCTCGCAGGTGTTTGTGGTCTTCAGTTTGCGGCACCGGAAGTTGATGTGGATCGATCTTTCATCTGCAAAGTTTTTGCTCGTATTGATGTCAGACTGTGTGTGAAAGCACGAAAACAACTAACACACACACACACACACACACACACACACACACACACACACACACACACACACACACACACACACACACACAAGAAACCCATCATTTACCTCATTTACTGGTTTAACGTCTGTCACGTGACTGGTTTAACAGAAACAGATTATTATATTTTCCTGTTTTTAATCTTTAAAGTGTTGAGCTTTTCGTCTCTGAGCGTTTCTGTTTATTTCCCATCATCCTGGGTTATATTTAGGCCGATATCGTCGTGTTGTGACTTCCGGTTGATCTCAGTCTTCAGAAAGCGCGCGATCCGGAGCCTCTGAGGTAAAACTTCATCTTAGAAATTATAAATTATCCAGAGATATAAAAGCAGGTTACACATCTTTATTTTAAGGTGACTTACTCAAATAATATTAATTAACTACAGAGTTACGGCTAGTTAATCGTGTTATGCATAATTTAATGTGTTACGTGTAACGTTAAATACGTAAGTGTTATCTAAAGGCATATTTAACTCGTTTTTTAATTAAATAATGTTGTATTTTAACTGTAATATTATATTAATATAATAGGTCTGTATATTGTTAGTAATTTGTTAACATTAGTTAAATGTGTGAAAAATACTCTACAGCGTTATTAATCGATTTACTAATAGATTATTATTACTTATAGACGTGAGGTAACATTAACTAACAATTGTATTTTATTAAATAACTTTAACTATGATTAATACATAGCCTACTGTTGAAAACGCAATGCTCATTGCTGGTTAATTATTCATAAAATGAATCATGTTTTAGCATTAATTTTAACCAATATGAATAAATGCTGTTAGTTTTAAAATAGCCACTGCATAACATTATAATCTGAAGCGTATTGTAAGGTTTTATTTACTCAGCAAAAAATGCTTTTCTTACTCTATTTTTGACTTGTTTCCCATCCAAATATATAAAAAAATTCTTAAATCAATATGATTTTTACTAGATGAGTAAAATAACACAATATTATGTCCTGTTTTCAGGGGAAATAAATCAAAGTGAAGTGAGTTTGTGCTTAAAAAAGGAAAAATGATCTGCCAATGGCATAAGAAAAATAATATAAATTTAAATTTATTTAAATGCTCTTTTTTTCTTAGTAATTGTCTCATTTCCAGTCTAAATATCTAACAATTCTTAAATCAAGATGCATTTACTAGATCAGTAAAACGACAGAAGATATTTATTCTTGCTTTGTTGAAAATAAAATCTAAATGAAGAGAGTTTTTGCTTAAAACAGGCGAAATGATCTGCCAATGGGGTGAGAAAAATAATCTTATATCTTGTTTTAAGCAAAAACTCATGTTGATATTTTTCCCCAGAAAACAAGACAAAATGTCATTTTACTGATCTATTAAATGCATCTTGATTTAAGAATATTTAGATATTTAGACTGGAAACAAACCAAAACAAACAAAAAAACTAAATAAGAAGAGCATTATTTTGCAGTGTAGTAAACATTATATGTTATTGTACTCATCTAAAAGTTTTAGGACTGCAAATACAAAAACAAATCGAGGCGCACTGCAAATAATGCTCTTCTTACTCAGTATTGTGTCTTGTTTCTCGTCAAAATATCTAAACATTCTTACATTAAGAAACATTTACTAGACAAGCAAAAGTAATTGTCTTGTTTTGGGCAAAAAAATAACAACAAACTAAGAGAGTTTTTGCTTAAAATACGCTAAATAATCTGCCAATGGGGAAAGTAAAATAATGTTGTTTTAAGATTTTGTAGATGTGAGGACTAGAAACAAGAGAAAAATGCTAAGTACGAAAAGCAGTTTTTGCAGTGTGTGTGTGTGTGTGTGTGTGTGTGTGTGATGCTGGAGATCATGGCGTCTCGAACGCTCCACAAGATGGAGGACCGTGAGCTCTGAGCTTCATCTCTTTATTCACAGAATAATCGTAACGGTGAGGATAGCGATGGACAGGCGTTTGTTCTGGTGCTTCTGTGTTCTGACTGCTCTCAGATCAGCCCGAGCTGCAGGTAAGAAGCGCAGCGTTCAGCTCACATAAGGCACTATTGCAGAAATAAACTCAGTTCTCTTTGCAGATCCTCCCGATGCGCCAAAGATCATTATAGATAAGGGTAAAAATACTATGAGCTGTGATGGCGGTGTGTTCAGCCACAAGCCCGGGGATCTGAAGGAGGATATGGATAACACCTTCGAGTGTGTAAAGGACGGAGCTGACGGACACAGCTGTAGTAATGAAAACTGTGTCAAAATCGCAGTCAAAGTCCTGTGTGAGTACAAGCTGCTGGCCATCACCTTTCAGTGAGAGAACACACACACACACACACACACACACACACACACACACACACACACACACACACAGGCTCTTAGACACACACACACACACACACACACACACTGGCTCTTAGACACACACACACACACACACACACACACTGGCTCTTAGACACACACACACACACACACTGGCTCTTAGACACACACACTCGCTCTCAGACACACACACACACTCGCTCACATACACTCACACACTCTCTCTCACACAGAGCTTGCAGCAGAATATAAGCTCCTCCCACTCACGAGTCAAGACACGCCTCTGTTCTGAAAACTTACATACTGTGCCTTTAACGCTTCAGACTGCTAACCACACAGTGTTAAATATTGTGTGTGTGCGCGCGTGTGTGTGTGTGTGTGTGTGTGTGTGTGTGTGTGTGTGTGTGTGTGTGTGTGTGTGTGTGTGTGTGTGTGTGTGTGTGTGTGTGTGTGTTGTGTGTGTGTGTGTGTGTGTGTGTGTGTGTCCGGCAGCCGGTGAGAGTCTGATCCAGGTTTCCATTGTGCCGCTGGTTGGGGTTCTGATCGGTAATATCGCCGCCACAGCTATGATTGGATGGGCCGTCTACAGCATCTGCGCTCAGCCTAGAGTCCGGAGCTCCTACCAGGGCAGCAAAGGTTGGTTACACACACACACACACACACACACACACACACACACACACACACACACACACACACACGCGCGCCCTACCCATCACACACACACACACACACACACACACACACACACACACACACACACACACTGCATTTTTACTTTCTCATAAAAACTCCTCCTGTGTGATTTATAAGCCTTTTGTAAAGTGGGGCCATGGGTAATGTCCTCATATTTCACCCTCTCCTGTAATACCTGTGTCATACCCATGGCATTATACACATTTGGGTCCTCCTCATATTTCAGTTAAAGTTACACACACACACAAACACACACACACATCAGCCGATTGATCAGCTGAGTCTCTGTCTCTCTCCTCAGCCTCTGACCGGGTCAACCTCATCAACAACCATTCGTCGGGAGACACGTATCAGGTGACCACCGGACAATCACACACACACACACACACACACACAAACACACACACACACACACAAACTGCAAAAAAGCTTACTTAGTCATTTTTAGTTCTAGGCAATCAATTAATTGCGATTAATCGCATCCAAAATAAAAGTTTGTGTTAACGTAATATATATATATTAATATGTGTGTGTACTGTGTGTAATTATTATATAAGTACACACACATGCACTATATACATGCAAATATTTCCTAAATATACACATGAAGGAGTTTGATTTATATATACATAATAATTATACTTTTATTGATCGATTGCCCAGCACTCGTCTCGTCTCGTGTCCAGATATCTGGATAATCCTAAATCGAGATGCCTTTACTCGATCAGGCAAACCACAGCAGATATCTTCGCTGGTTTTCTTAATAATCAAATCTAAATGAAGAGAGTTTTTGCTTAAAACAGGCAAAATGATGAAAATAATCTGATTTCTGACTGAAATCTTGTTTTCGTCCCGGACAGAACTCAGATTATTCCTCTCGCCCCATTGGCTGATCATTGCACCTGATCTAAACACAAACTCATCTTGATATTTTTATTAGAAAACAAGGAAAAATATCATCATGCCGTTTCACTGATCGAGTAAATGCATCTCGATTTAAGACTTGTTAGATATTTAGACTGGAAACAAGAGAAAAATACTAAATATGAAGAGCATTATTGCAGTGTGTCCCTTAGCCAACTAGACATCATTATCCAGCAGAACCCCATAGATCATGAAGATATCCCCACGGTAAACATATCATAGCTGCATTATTAGCAGGACTTCATCTGGACAACTTTAAAGGAGATGTTCACAATATTACGCCCCGTTCTCGAACTCGCCTTCAGCTTTCAGATCATCTGTAGATCTGATGTTTTTAAAGAAGCCTCTAATGCTCACCGAGTCTGCATTACATTAGAAATACTAAAGAAGTGTGAAATATTATTAAAGCACAAAATAACTGTTCTCTGTGTGAATATATAGTAAAGTGTGCTTTATTCCAGTGATCAAAGCTGAGTTTATCATCTTTACTCCAGTCTTCAGAGTCACATGACCCTTCACTAATCATCATAATATGAGGATTTATGAAACATTTATGATTATTAATGAGTGTTGAAAACACTTGAAGGACTCTTTGATGAACATAAAGTTCAAAAGAACACAAATATAAAGCTTTATAAATTAAAATATAAAAGTCAACAACTGTATATTTAGAAAATTATTCTTTAAAATGTATATTTGATATAAAATTACAAAGCATTTTCACGTCTATTCTCAAATCAATGGCAGTTCCAGAAGTGTCCTAGATGAGCAAAGTGAGCCCTGAGTGTGATTTGGACATTAATGTGATATAAACATTGAGGTTTTCATGATTATCGATGCACACTTCAGCTCTCGTGTTCTGCGGTCGCCTGTTCTTTATATCGTGCTCTAGAAATATCATTTGATTGATTAATAACAGCATCTCAGCCTGATCAGTGTCAGGACAGAGCACTTTAATGATTTCAGCAATATTAGAGCGATCTGCATCATGACCACGGCACGATTACTTTAATAAGCACATTATAGAGGTTTACACAGAATTCATGCGGCCGTAAGCGTGATGCTTCGACTGTAGCTGTGGCTTATATCTGACTTTATGACACCCGCTGTCAGATATAAAGCCTTTCCTTCGCCAGCGGCTCCATACTTTTATTTTCTAAGATTGTCTGCATTTTTTTCTTGAAGAAATGTGTGTGTAAAACTGTTTAAAGTAATAACAGAGGAAACCCAGTGTGTGTGTGTGTGAGTTTCATGCCTCATTAGTGTTCAGAGTATTTAGTTTGAGTTATTAAACGTGTTTTATCTTATGTTTCGCTCGGCGTTTAAAGCATGGGTTGAGTAATGTGTGTGTGTGTGTGTGTGTGTGTGTGTGTGTGTGTGTGTGTGTGTGTGTGTGTGTGTTTCATGCCTCATTAGTGTTCAGAGTATTTAGTTTGAGTTATTAAACGTGTTTTATCTTATGTTTCGCTCGGCGTTTAAAGCATGGGTTGAGTAATGTGTGTGTGTGTGTGTGTGTGTGTGTGTGTGTGTGTGTGTGTGTGTTTCATGCCTCATTAGTGTTCAGAGTATTTAGTTTGAGTTATTAAACGTGTTTTATCTTATGTTTCGCTCGGCGTTTAAAGCATGGGTTGAGTAATGTGTGTGTGTGTGTGTGTGTGTGTGTGTGTGTGTGTGTGTGTGTGTGTGTGAGTTTCATGCCTCATTAGTGTTCAGAGTATTTAGTTTGAGTTATTAAACGTGTTTTATCTTATGTTTCGCTCGGCGTTTAAAGCATGGGTTGAGTAATGTGTGTGTGTGTGTGTGTGTGTGTGTGTGTGTGTGTGTGTGTGTGTTTCATGCCTCATTAGTGTTCAGAGTATTTAGTTTGAGTTATTAAACGTGTTTTATCTTATGTTTCGCTCGGCGTTTAAAGCATGGGTTGAGTAATGTGTGTGTGTGTGTGTGTGTGTGTGTGTGTGTGTGTGTGTGTGTGTGTGTGTTTCATGCCTCATTAGTGTTCAGAGTATTTAGTTTGAGTTATTAAACGTGTTTTATCTTATGTTTCGCTCGGCGTTTAAAGCATGGGTTGAGTAATGTGTGTGTGTGTGTGTGTGTGTGTGTGTGTGTGTGTGTGTGTGTGTTTCATGCCTCATTAGTGTTCAGAGTATTTAGTTTGAGTTATTAAACGTGTTTTATCTTATGTTTCGCTCGGCGTTTAAAGCATGGGTTGAGTAATGTGTGTGTGTGTGTGTGTGTGTGTGTGTGTGTGTGTGTGTGTGTGTGTGTGAGTTTCATGCCTCATTAGTGTTCAGAGTATTTAGTTTGAGTTATTAAACGTGTTTTATCTTATGTTTCGCTCGGCGTTTAAAGCATGGGTTGAGTAATGTGTGTGTGTGTGTGTGTGTGTGTGTGTGTGTGTGTGTGTGTGTGTGTGTGTGTGTGTGTGTTTCATGCCTCATTAGTGTTCAGAGTATTTAGTTTGAGTTATTAAACGTGTTTTATCTTATGTTTCGCTCGGCGTTTAAAGCATGGGTTGAGTAATGTGTGTGTGTGTGTGTGTGTGTGTGTGTGTGTGTGTGTGTGTGTGTGTGTGTGTGTGTGTTTCATGCCTCATTAGTGTTCAGAGTATTTAGTTTGAGTTATTAAACGTGTTTTATCTTATGTTTCGCTCGGCGTTTAAAGCATGGGTTGAGTAATGTGTGTGTGTGTGTGTGTGTGTGTGTGTGTGTGTGTGTGTGTGTGTGTGTGTGTGTGTGTTTCATGCCTCATTAGTGTTCAGAGTATTTAGTTTGAGTTATTAAACGTGTTTTATCTTATGTTTCGCTCGGCGTTTAAAGCATGGGTTGAGTAATGTGTGTGTGTGTGTGTGTGTGTGTGTGTGTGTGTGTGTGTGTGTGTGTGTGTGTGTGTGTGTGTGTTTCATGCCTCATTAGTGTTCAGAGTATTTAGTTTGAGTTATTAAACGTGTTTTATCTTATGTTTCGCTCGGCGTTTAAAGCATGGGTTGAGTAATGTGTGTGTGTGTGTGTGTGTGTGTGTGTGTGTGTGTGTGTGTGTGTGTGTGTGTGTGTTTCATGCCTCATTAGTTTGAGTTATTAAACGTGTTTTATCTTATGTTTCGCTCGGCGTTTAAAGCATGGGTTGAGTAATCTTAAGCACACGTTCCCACCGCTGCGAACGCATAACTAAACACGAGGAGAGTTATTAACACAGTATTTATTAATGTTCGCTGTGTGTGTGTGTGTGTGTGTGTGTGTGTGTGTAAAGATCAGATCTGTTAATTTAGTGTCTAAGTGATTAGTTACTGTCATCTAATTCCTTTTCTCTTGAAATAGTAAAGTGAGGGATATTCCTCTGTAATTTAATTACAGTAACTCCTGAACTAAGTGCTGTGTGTGAACAGGTAAATATAAAACAATAGTGGAATTAACATCCAAATGTAAAGTCTAACTTTAAAATTCATGTTTTATGTATCTTTACATTTGTAAAGCTTGGGTCGGTTAATCAGAATAATGAATATTATTTATTTTAGAGCCGTCTCATGTCTCTCCGTGACTAGTCGAGGTTGATTTAGGATTCAGAAAGTGATGATTAGTGATAATTAGAGAGTACAGTTAGTGCAGTATTATACTACTGAAGATCTAATTAATAACTAGTAATTCATTAATACTTTAACTCACCCACACTGAAGATCATAACTACACTGGAAAAAATCATGTTCAATAAGTTATGACAACATGTGTTTTACAGTGTTTTAACTCATCAGAATAAGTTTAGAAATGTTCAACTTTTTTTTAAATTAGTAATACAAGATGTAACTCTTATTTTAAAGTCAGTTTAACATGATTTAAGTTGAAATAACTCAAACATCCAAGTCGATCGTACTGCAAAAGGTCAAAATTTGACTTTTTTTTTTTTTTTTACAGTGTACGTTTCCCAGAATGAGTATAAATAACAGACACACACACACACACACACACACACACACACACACACACACACACACACACACACACACAGCGAACGTTAATAAATACTGTGTTAATAACTCTCCTCGTGTTTAGTTATGCGTTCGCAGCGGTGGGAACATGTGCTTAAGATTACTCAACCCATGCTTTAAACGCCGAGCGAAACATAAGATAAAACACGTTTAATAACTCAAACTAAATACTCTGAACACTAATGAGGCATGAAACACACACACACACACACACACACACACACACACACACACATTACTCAACCCATGCTTTAAACGCCGAGCGAAACATAAGATAAAACACGTTTAATAACTCAAACTAATGAGGCATGAAACACACACACACACACACACACACACACACACACACACACACACACACACACACATTACTCAACCCATGCTTTAAACGCCGAGCGAAACATAAGATAAAACACGTTTAATAACTCAAACTAAATACTCTGAACACTAATGAGGCATGAAACTCACACACACACACACACACACACACACACACACACACACATTACTCAACCCATGCTTTAAACGCCGAGCGAAACATAAGATAAAACACGTTTAATAACTCAAACTAAATACTCTGAACACTAATGAGGCATGAAACACACACACACACACACACACACACACACACACACACACACACACACACACACACACACACACACACACACACACACACACACACACACACACACACACACACACACATTACTCAACCCATGCTTTAAACGCCGAGCGAAACATAAGATAAAACACGTTTAATAACTCAAACTAAATACTCTGAACACTAATGAGGCATGAAACACACACACACACACACTGGGTTTCCTCTGTTATTACTTTAAACAGTTTTACACACACATTTCTTCAAGAAACAAATGCAGACAATCTTAGAAAATAAAAGTATGGAGCCGCTGGCGAAGGAAACGCTTTATATCCCACAGCGGGTGTCATAAAGTCAGATATAAGCCACAGCTACAGTCGAAGCATCACGCTTACGGCCGCATGAATTCTGTGTAAACCTCTATAATGTGCTTATTAAAGTAATCGTGCCGTGGTCATGATGCAGATCGCTCTAATATTGCTGAAATCATTAAAGTGCTCTGTCCTGACACTGACGAGGCTGAGATGCTGTTATTAATCAAATGATATTTCTAGAGCACAATATAAAGAACAGGCGACCGCAGAACACGAGAACTGAAGTGTGCATCGATAATCATGAAAACCTCAATGTTTATATCACAGTAATGTCCAAATCACACTCAGGGCTCACTTTGCTCATCTAGGACACTTCTGGAACGGCCATTGATTTGAGAAGAGACCTGAAAATGCTGCATTAAATAGTTTTTATTTTATATCAAATGCATATATTTTACAAAGTAATTTCCGTATATAACACTAAAACAGCTTTATATCTCACAGTTAAATTGTGTGTTATAAAGTCAGAATGTTCAGATAAAAAATACACAATTACCTGTTTTATTAAATGCAATTTTATTAAAACATCAGTCTGTGTTCCCTTCATATTTGTACATTATAACTCACAATTGTGAGTTTATATAATATGAAATATCTTACTCAGCAGTAAATAAAGTCGTTAAACTGCTCTGTTATGACATTAATGAGTCTGAGCATCGCTGATCACGTTCATGATTAATACACTCCTCAGAATACTCTTCACACACTTCTTCTTTCAGCATTTAAAGTGTAATCTTCACGACAGTGGCTAAAGTGTGTTTGAATACGTGTGTTTGGTTCCTCCCCGGCCCTGAGCATTCACTCATTACTTCATTAAAAACATTCATTACTGACAATTATCATCAAGAATTACAACCAAAGTTCCCTTGAGATTAAAATCATTCTCAGGGCGAGTAGAAGACTGCAGTAATGCTCTTCTTCCTCAGTCATCTCGTCTCGTTTCCAGTTTTGCTGGTTCTGTTGAAATAAAATCTAACTGAAGTGAGTTTTTGCATGACTTTCATTTAATGAAATTGTTTGCACTGTGAAGTTGTATTAATGTGTGTGTGTGTGTGTGTGTGTGTGTGTGTGTGTGTGTGTGTGTGTGCAGCCGTTGAACACGCGCCCAGACGAGTACAGCGCTCTCGGACAGCGAAAGCCGAAGAACCCCAGACATCCCATCTGATCATCCTTCATTATCTGATCACACTGCAGAAAACGCTCTTCTTACTCAGTATTTCTGTCTCGTTTCGAGTCCAAAATATCTAAACATTCTCACATTAAGAAACATTTACTAGACAAGTACAAATTATTGTCTTGTTTTGGGGAAAATAACTCAAAATGAAGAGAGTTTTTGCTTAAAATAAGATAAATAATCTGCCAATGGGGTGAGAAAAATAATCTTAATTCAAACAGAAAACAAGATTATTTCTCTCACCCCATTGGCAGATTATTTATCTTATTTTAAGCAAAAACTCTCTTCATTTTGAGTTATTTTTCCCAAAACAAGACGATTGCTTTAGCTTGTCTAGTAAATGTTTCTTGTTTTAAGAATTGTTTGATATTTGGACGAGAAACAAGACAGAAATACTGAGTAAGAAGAGCGTTGTTTTGTGTATTACCTGAGATCCTTCATTATCTGATCATCATCATCATCATTCTTCATCTTCATCTGATCTTCATCTGTCGCTCCTCGGCTCTCTCTCATGTGTGTGTTTGTTCCTGTAAATGTAGACGCTTGCATTGAGTCAATAAAGTGTGTGTGTGTGTGTACGCCTGTGTGTTGTCGATTCATCACTAATGTCCTTTGACTTTATTATAGCGTTACAGAAACGCACAGAATAAATGAAGATATTCACAGAAAATATGATTATAATGTCTTGAACCTCTAGGGTTTAGGGTGCATGGAAGTATGCATCATTTACTGTTAATACCACACACTGCTAATAATGCTCTTCTTACTCAGTATTTCTGTCGTGTTTCTAAAACATCTAAACATTCTTAAAACAAGAAGTATTTACTAGACAAGCTAAAGTAATTGTCTTGTTTTGGGAAAATAACTCTAAATGAAGAGAGTTTTTGCTTAAAATAAGATAAATAATCTGCCAATGGGGTGAGAGAAATAATCTTGTTTTCTGTTTGAATTAAGATTATTTTTCTCACCCCATTGCGGATCATTTTTCCTGTTTTAAAACTCACTTCATTTTGATTTTATTTTCAACAAAACAATGAAAAATATCTTGTCGTTTTACTTATAAAGTAAAGTATCTTATCTGGCAGTGAATAAATTACTGTGAATGTTCAGCCAAAAATCATCATTTGATATTTTGAGCGATATCTCAGGAAGTCGATATGTGTTTGGTTCCTGATGTTCTTCGAAATACCATCTTTTGTGTTCAACGGAAGAAAGAAATTAAAAATAATAATTATGACAGATTTGCAGTTCAGCCTCATTAATGAAGCGTTCATGTCTTTGGTTATTATTAGTCATGAGCTCATTTCTGGTATTGTGGTTTCCGTTCAGAAACGAGAAAAGCAGCACAAGATCAGCGTTCTCATCAACCTCACGCACACACTACACACACACACACGCAAACACAGATGACACTGATATAGCCTAAGAATATTCTGCCTACGTTTCCATTAACTTAAATGAGCATTACTAGAGTGTTCTCTGAGCGTTACTCTACTGCGTCCTCTGAGCGTTACTCTAGAGTGTTCTCTGAGCGTTACTCTACTGCGTCCTCTGAGCGTTACTCTAGAGTGTTCTCTGAGCGTTACTCTACTGCGTCCTCTGAGCGTTACTCTAGAGTGTTCTCTGAGCGTTACTCTACTGCGTCCTCTGAGCGTTACTCTAGATTGTTCTCTGAGCGTTACTCTACTGCGTCCTCTGAGCGTTACTCTAGAGTGTTCTCTGAGCGTTACTCTACTGCGTCCTCTGAGCGTTACTCTACTGCGTCCTCTGAGCGTTACTCTACTGCGTCCTCTGAGCGTTACTCTAGAGTGTTCTCTGAGCGTTACTCTACTGCGTCCTCTGAGCGTTACTCTAGAGCGTTCTCTGAGCGTTACTCTAGAGTGTCCTCTGAGCGTTACTCTAGAGTGTTCTCTGAGCGTTACTCTAGAGTGTTCTCTGAGCGTTACTCTAGTGTGTTCTCTGAGCGTTACTCTAGAGTGTTCTCTGAGCGTTACTCTTGAGTGTCCTCTGAGCGTTACTCTAGAGTGTTCTCTGAGCGTTACTCTAGAGTGTTCTCTGAGCGTTACTCTAGTGTGTTCTCTGAGCGTTACTCTAGAGTGTTCTCTGAGCGTTACTCTAGAGCGTTACTCTAGAGTGTTCTCTGAGCGTTACTCTAGAGTGTTCTCTGAGCGTTACTCTAGAGTGTTCTCTGAGCGTTACTCTAGAGTGTCCTCTGAGCGTTACTCTAGAGCGTTCTCTGAGTGTTACTCTAGAGCGTTCTCTGAGCGTTACTCTAGAGTGTTCTCTGAGCGTTACTCTAGAGCGTTACTCTAGAGTGTTCTCTGAGCGTTACTCTAGAGTGTTCTCTGAGCGTTACTCTAGAGTGTTCTCTGAGCGTTACTCTAGAGTGTCCTCTGAGCGTTACTCTAGAGTGTTCTCTGAGTGTTACTCTAGAGCGTTCTCTGAGCGTTACTCTAGAGTGTTCTCTGAGCGTTACTCTAGAGCGTTCTCTGAGCGTTACTCTAGAGTGTTCTCTGAGCGTTACTCTAGTGTGTTCTCTGAGCGTTACTCTAGAGTGTTCTCTGAGCGTTACTCTAGTGTGTTCTCTGAGTGTTACTCTAGAGTGTTCTCTGAGCGTTACTCTAGAGTGTTCTCTGAGTGTTACTCTAGAGTGTTCTCTGAGCGTTACTCTAGTGTTCTCTGAGTGTTACTCTAGAGTGTTCTCTGAGCGTTACTCTAGAGTGTTCTCTGAGCGTTACTCTAGTGTGTTCTCTGAGCGTTACTCTAGAGTGTTCTCTGAGCGTTACTCTAGTGTGTTCTCTGAGCGTTACTCTTGAGCGTTCTCTGAGCGTTACTCTAGAGCGTTCTCTGAGCGTTACTCTAGAGCGTTCTCTGAGCGTTACTCTAGAGTGTCCTCTGAGCGTTACTCTAGAGTGTTCTCTGAGCGTTACTCTAGAGTGTCCTCTGAGCGTTACTCTAGAGCGTTCTCTGAGTGTTACTCTAGTGTGTTCTCTGAGCGTTACTCTAGTGTTCTCTGAGCGTTACTCTAGAGAGTTCTCTGAGCGTTACTCTAGAGTGTCCTCTGAGCGTTACTCTAGAGCGTTCTCTGAGTGTTACTCTAGTGTGTTCTCTGAGCGTTACTCTAGTGTTCTCTGAGCGTTACTCTAGAGAGTTCTCTGAGTGTTACTCTAGTGTGTTCTCTGAGCGTTACTCTAGTGTTCTCTGAGCGTTACTCTAGAGAGTTCTCTGAGCGTTACTCTAGAGTGTTCTCTGAGTGTTACTCTAGTGTGTTCTCTGAGCGTTACTCTAGTGTTCTCTGAGCGTTACTCTAGAGTGTTCTCTGAGCGTTACTCTAGAGTGTTCTCTGAGCGTTACTCTTGAGCGTTCTCTGAGCGTTACTCTAGAGTGTTCTCTGAGCGTTACTCTAGAGCGTTCTCTGAGCGTTACTCTAGAGCGTTCTCTGAGCGTTACTCTAGAGTGTCCTCTGAGCGTTACTCTAGAGTGTTCTCTGAGCGTTACTCTAGAGTGTCCTCTGAGCGTTACTCTAGAGCGTTCTCTGAGCGTTACTCTAGAGTGTTCTCTGAGCGTTACTCTAGAGTGTTCTCTGAGCGTTACTCTAGAGCGTTCTCTGAGTGTTACTCTAGAGTGTTCTCTGAGCGTTACTCTAGAGTGTTCTCTGAGCGTTACTCTAGAGCGTTCTCTGAGTGTTACTCTAGAGTGTTCTCTGAGCGTTACTCTAGAGTGTTCTCTGAGCGTTACTCTAAAGTGTCCTCTGAGCGTTACTCTAGAGTGTTCTCTGAGCATTACTCTAGTGTGTTCTCTGAGCGTTACTCTAGAGCGTTCTCTGAGTGTTACTCTAGAGTGTTCTCTGAGCGTTATTCTAGAGTGTTCTCTGAGCGTTACTCTAGTGTGTTCTCTGAGCGTTACTCTAGAGTGTTCTCTGAGCGTTACTCTAGTGTGTCCTCTGAGCGTTACTCTAGTGTGTTCTCTGAGTGTTACTCTAGTGTGTTCTCTGAGCGTTACTCTAGAGCGTTCTCTGAGCGTTACTCTAGAGTGTTCTCTGAGCGTTACTCTAGAGTGTTCTCTGAGCGTTATTCTAGAGTGTTCTCTGAGCGTTACTCTAGTGTGTTCTCTGAGCGTTACTCTAGAGTGTTCTCTGAGCGTTACTCTAGAGTTCTCTGAGCGTTACTCTAGAGTGTTCTCTGAGCGTTACTCTAGAGTGTTCTCTGAGCGTTACTCTAGAGTGTTCTCTGAGCGTTACTCTAGAGTGTCCTCTGAGCGTTACTCTAGAGTGTTCTCTGAGCGTTACTCTAGTGTGTTCTCTGAGCGTTACTCTAGAGTGTTCTCTGAGCGTTACTCTAGAGTGTTCTCTGAGCGTTACTCTAGTGTTCTCTGAGCGTTACTCTAGTGTGTTCTCTGAGCGTTACTCTAGAGTGTTCTCTGAGTGTTACTCTAGAGTGTTCTCTGAGCGTTACTCTAGAGTGTTCTCTGAGTGTTACTCTAGTGTGTTCTCTGAGCGTTACTCTAGTGTTCTCTGAGCGTTACTCTAGAGTGTTCTCTGAGCGTTACTCTAGAGTGTTCTCTGAGCGTTACTCTTGAGCGTTCTCTGAGCGTTACTCTAGAGTGTTCTCTGAGCGTTACTCTAGAGCGTTCTCTGAGCGTTACTCTAGAGCGTTCTCTGAGCGTTACTCTTGAGCGTTCTCTGAGCGTTACTCTAGAGTGTTCTCTGAGCGTTACTCTAGAGCGTTCTCTGAGCGTTACTCTAGAGCAGTGGTTCTCGAACCTGTCCTGGGGACCCCCAACCAGTGCACATTTTGCATGTCTCCCTCATCTAACACACCTGATTCAAATCATCAGCTCATTAGTAGAGACTGCAAGACTTGAATTGAGTTTGTTTGATGAGGGAACATGCAAAATGTGCAATGGTGAGGGGTCCCTAGGACAGGTTTGAGAACCACTGCTCTAGAGCGTTCTCTGAGCGTTACTCTAGAGTGTCCTCTGAGCGTTACTCTAGAGTGTCCTCTGAGCGTTACTCTAGAGTGTTCTCTGAGCGTTACTCTAGAGTGTCCTCTGAGCGTTACTCTAGAGCGTTCTCTGAGCGCTACTCTAGAGTGTTCTCTGAGCGTTACTCTAGAGTGTTCTCTGAGCGTTACTCTAGAGCGTTCTCTGAGTGTTACTCTAGAGTGTTCTCTGAGCGTTACTCTAGAGTGTTCTCTGAGCGTTACTCTAGAGTGTCCTCTGAGCGTTACTCTAGAGTGTTCTCTGAGCATTACTCTAGAGTTCTCTGAGCGTTACTCTAGAGTGTTCTCTGAGTGTTACTCTAGAGTGTTCTCTGAGCGTTATTCTAGAGTGTTCTCTGAGCGTTACTCTAGTGTGTTCTCTGAGCGTTACTCTAGAGTGTTCTCTGAGCGTTACTCTAGAGCGTTCTCTGAGCGTTACTCTAGAGTGTTCTCTGAGTGTTACTCTAGTGTGTCCTCTGAGCGTTACTCTAGAGTGTTCTCTGAGCGTTACTCTAGTGTGTCCTCTGAGCGTTACTCTAGAGTGTCCTCTGAGCGTTACTCTAGTGTGTTCTCTGAGTGTTACTCTAGTGTGTTCTCTGAGCGTTACTCTAGAGCGTTCTCTGAGCGTTACTCTAGAGTGTTCTCTGAGCGTTACTCTAGAGTGTCCTCTGAGTGTTACTCTAGTGTTCTCTGAGCGTTACTCTAGAGCGTTCTCTGAGCGTTACTCTAGTGTGTCCTCTGAGCGTTACTCTAGAGCGTTCTCTTAGCGTTACTCTAGTGTGTCCTCTGAGCGTTACTCTAGAGTGTCCTCTGAGCGTTACTCTAGTGTGTCCTCTGAGCGTTACTCTAGAGTGTTCTCTGAGCGTTACTCTAGAGTGTTCTCTGAACGTTACTCTAGAGTGTTCTCTGAGCGTTACTCTAGAGCGTTCTCTGAGCGTTACTCTAGTGTGTCCTCTGAGCGTTACTCTAGAGTGTCCTCTGAGCGTTACTCTAGAGTGTTCTCTGAGCGTTACTCTAGAGCGTTCTCTTAGCGTTACTCTAGTGTGTCCTCTGAGCGTTACTCTAGAGTGTCCTCTGAGCGTTACTCTAGAGTGTTCTCTGAGCGTTACTCTAGAGTGTTCTCTGAACGTTACTCTAGAGTGTTCTCTGAGCGTTACTCTAGAGTGTTCTCTGAGCGTTACTCTAGAGTGTCCTCTGAGCGTTACTCTAGAGTGTTCTCTGAGCGTTACTCTAGAGTGTCCTCTGAGCGTTACTCTAGAGCGTTCTCTGAGCGCTACTCTAGAGTGTTCTCTGAGCGTTACTCTAGAGTGTTCTCTGAGCGTTACTCTAGAGCGTTCTCTGAGTGTTACTCTAGAGTGTTCTCTGAGCGTTACTCTAGAGTGTTCTCTGAGCGTTACTCTAAAGTGTCCTCTGAGCATTACTCTAGAGTGTTCTCTGAGCATTACTCTAGAGTTCTCTGAGCGTTACTCTAGAGTGTTCTCTGAGTGTTACTCTAGAGTGTTCTCTGAGCGTTATTCTAGAGTGTTCTCTGAGCGTTACTCTAGTGTGTTCTCTGAGCGTTACTCTAGAGTGTTCTCTGAGCGTTACTCTAGAGCGTTCTCTGAGCGTTACTCTAGAGTGTTCTCTGAGTGTTACTCTAGTGTGTCCTCTGAGCGTTACTCTAGTGTGTCCTCTGAGCGTTACTCTAGAGTGTTCTCTGAGCGTTACTCTAGAGTGTTCTCTGAACGTTACTCTAGAGTGTTCTCTGAGCGTTACTCTAGAGCGTTCTCTGAGCGTTACTCTAGTGTGTCCTCTGAGCGTTACTCTAGAGTGTCCTCTGAGCGTTACTCTAGAGTGTTCTCTGAGCGTTACTCTAGAGCGTTCTCTGAGCGTTACTCTAGTGTGTCCTCTGAGCGTTACTCTAGAGTGTCCTCTGAGCGTTACTCTAGAGTGTTCTCTGAGCGTTACTCTAGAGTGTTCTCTGAACGTTACTCTAGAGTGTTCTCTGAGCGTTACTCTAGAGTGTTCTCTGAGCGTTACTCTAGTGTGTTCTCTGAGCGTTACTCTAGTGTGTTCTCTGAGCGTTACTCTAGAGCGTTCTCTGAGCGTTACTCTAGAGTGTTCTCTGAGCGTTACTCTAGAGTGTTCTCTGAGCGTTACTCTATAGTGTTCTCTGAGCGTTACTCTAGAGTGTTCTCTGAGCGTTACTCTAGAGTGTTCTCTGAGCGTTACTCTAGAGTGTTCTCTGAGTGTTACTCTAGAGTGTTCTCTGAGCGTTACTCTAGAGTGTTCTCTGAGCGTTACTCTAGAGTGTTCTCTGAGGGTTACTCTAGAGTGTTCTCTGAGCGCTACTCTTGAGTGTTCTCTGAGCGTTACTCTAGAGCTTTCTCTGAGCGTTACTCTAGTGTCCTCTGAGCGTTACTCTAGAGTGTTATCTGAGCGATACTCTAGAGTGTTCTCTGAGCGTTACTCTAGAGTGTTCTCTGAGCGTTACTCAAGAGTGTTCTCTGAGCGTTACTCTAGAGTGTTCTCTGAGCGTTACTCTAGAGTGTTCTCTGAGCATTACTCTAGAGTGTTCTCTGAGCGTTACTTTAGTGTTCTCTGAGGGTTACTCTAGAGTGTTCTCTGAGCGTTACTCTAGAGTGTTCTCTGAGCGTTACTCTAGAGTGTTCTCTGAGCGTTACTCTAGAATGTTCTCTGAGCGTTACTCTAGTGTTCTCTGAGCGTTACTCTAGAGTGTTCTCTGAGCGTTACTCTAAAGTGTTCTCTGAGCGTTACTCTAGAGTGTTCTCTGAGCGTTACTCTAGAGCGTTACTCTAGAGCGTTCTCTGAGCGTTACTCTAGAGTGTTCTCTGAGCGTTACTCTAGAGTGTTCTCTGAGCGTTACTCTAGAGTGTTCTCTGAGCGTTATTCTAGAGTGTTCTCTGAGCGTTACTTAAGTGTGTCCTCTGAGCGTTACTCTAGAGTGTCCTCTGAGAGTTACTCTAGAGTGTTCTCTGAGCGTTACTCAAGTGTGTCCTCTGAGCGTTACTCGAGTGTCCTCTGAGGGTTACTCTAGAGTGTTCTCTGAGCGTTACTCTAGAGTGTTCTCTGAGCGTTACTCTAGAGTGTTCTCTGAGCGTTACTCTAGTGTGTTCTCTGAGGGTTACTCTAGAGTGTTCTCTGAGCGTTACTCTAGAGTGTTCTCTGAGCGTTACTCTAGAGTGTTCTCTGAGCGTTACTCTAGAGTGTTCTCTGAGCGTTACTCTAGAGTGTTCTCTGAGCGTTACTCTAGTGTTCTCTGAGCGTTACTCTAGTGTGTTCTCTGAGCGTTACTCTAGAGTGTTCTCTGAGTGTTACTCTAGAGTGTTCTCTGAGCGTTACTCTAGAGTGTTCTCTGAGTGTTACTCTAGTGTGTTCTCTGAGCGTTACTCTAGTGTTCTCTGAGCGTTACTCTAGAGTGTTCTCTGAGCGTTACTCTAGAGTGTTCTCTGAGCGTTACTCTTGAGCGTTCTCTGAGCGTTACTCTAGAGTGTTCTCTGAGCGTTACTCTAGAGCGTTCTCTGAGCGTTACTCTAGAGCAGTGGTTCTCGAACCTGTCCTGGGGACCCCCAACCAGTGCACATTTTGCATGTCTCCCTCATCTAACACACCTGATTCAAATCATCAGCTCATTAGTAGAGACTGCAAGACTTGAATTGAGTTTGTTTGATGAGGGAACATGCAAAATGTGCAATGGTGAGGGGTCCCTAGGACAGGTTTGAGAACCACTGCTCTAGAGCGTTCTCTGAGCGTTACTCTAGAGTGTCCTCTGAGCGTTACTCTAGAGTGTCCTCTGAGCGTTACTCTAGAGTGTTCTCTGAGCGTTACTCTAGAGTGTCCTCTGAGCGTTACTCTAGAGCGTTCTCTGAGCGCTACTCTAGAGTGTTCTCTGAGCGTTACTCTAGAGTGTTCTCTGAGCGTTACTCTAGAGCGTTCTCTGAGTGTTACTCTAGAGTGTTCTCTGAGCGTTACTCTAGAGTGTTCTCTGAGCGTTACTCTAGAGTGTCCTCTGAGCGTTACTCTAGAGTGTTCTCTGAGCATTACTCTAGAGTTCTCTGAGCGTTACTCTAGAGTGTTCTCTGAGTGTTACTCTAGAGTGTTCTCTGAGCGTTATTCTAGAGTGTTCTCTGAGCGTTACTCTAGTGTGTTCTCTGAGCGTTACTCTAGAGTGTTCTCTGAGCGTTACTCTAGAGCGTTCTCTGAGCGTTACTCTAGAGTGTTCTCTGAGTGTTACTCTAGTGTGTCCTCTGAGCGTTACTCTAGAGTGTTCTCTGAGCGTTACTCTAGTGTGTCCTCTGAGCGTTACTCTAGAGTGTCCTCTGAGCGTTACTCTAGTGTGTTCTCTGAGTGTTACTCTAGTGTGTTCTCTGAGCGTTACTCTAGAGCGTTCTCTGAGCGTTACTCTAGAGTGTTCTCTGAGCGTTACTCTAGTGTTCTCTGAGCGTTACTCTAGAGCGTTCTCTGAGCGTTACTCTAGTGTGTCCTCTGAGCGTTACTCTAGAGCGTTCTCTTAGCGTTACTCTAGTGTGTCCTCTGAGCGTTACTCTAGAGTGTCCTCTGAGCGTTACTCTAGTGTGTCCTCTGAGCGTTACTCTAGAGTGTTCTCTGAGCGTTACTCTAGAGTGTTCTCTGAACGTTACTCTAGAGTGTTCTCTGAGCGTTACTCTAGAGCGTTCTCTGAGCGTTACTCTAGTGTGTCCTCTGAGCGTTACTCTAGAGTGTCCTCTGAGCGTTACTCTAGAGTGTTCTCTGAGCGTTACTCTAGAGCGTTCTCTGAGCGTTACTCTAGTGTGTCCTCTGAGCGTTACTCTAGAGTGTCCTCTGAGCGTTACTCTAGAGTGTTCTCTGAGCGTTACTCTAGAGTGTTCTCTGAACGTTACTCTAGAGTGTTCTCTGAGCGTTACTCTAGAGTGTTCTCTGAGCGTTACTCTAGAGTGTTCTCTGAGCGTTACTCTAGTGTTCTCTGAGCGTTACTCTAGTGTGTTCTCTGAGCGTTACTCTAGAGCGTTCTCTGAGCGTTACTCTAGAGTGTTCTCTGAGCGTTACTCTAGAGTGTTCTCTGAGCGTTACTCTATAGTGTTCTCTGAGCGTTACTCTAGAGTGTTCTCTGAGCGTTACTCTAGAGTGTTCTCTGAGCGTTACTCTAGAGTGTTCTCTGAGTGTTACTCTAGAGTGTTCTCTGAGCGTTACTCTAGAGTGTTCTCTGAGCGTTACTCTAGAGTGTTCTCTGAGGGTTACTCTAGAGTGTTCTCTGAGCGTTACTCTTGAGTGTTCTCTGAGCGTTACTCTAGAGCTTTCTCTGAGCGTTACTCTAGTGTCCTCTGAGCGTTACTCTAGAGTGTTATCTGAGCGATACTCTAGAGTGTTCTCTGAGCGTTACTCTAGAGTGTTCTCTGAGCGTTACTCAAGAGTGTTCTCTGAGCGTTACTCTAGAGTGTTCTCTGAGCGTTACTCTAGAGTGTTCTCTGAGCATTACTCTAGAGTGTTCTCTGAGCGTTACTCTAGAGTGTTCTCTGAGCGTTACTCTAGAGTGTTCTCTGAGCGTTACTCTAGAGTGTTCTCTGAGCGTTACTTTAGTGTTCTCTGAGGGTTACTCTAGAGTGTTCTCTGAGCGTTACTCTAGAGTGTTCTCTGAGCGTTACTCTAGAGTGTTCTCTGAGCGTTACTCTAGAGTGTTCTCTGAGCGTTACTCTAGTGTTCTCTGAGCGTTACTCT
>NC_090179.1:49163710-49188710 GCF_024679245.1 Pseudorasbora parva
AGTGAGTGTGTGAGTGAGTGAGTGTGTGTGATGGACACCATGATCAGGATGACGTTTGCTCACCCTTCGCGTTGAGGTAGAACATGTGTGTGACGGTCTGTGCAGTATGATCCGTATATTGGCAGCTGAACTCTCCTTTCACTGCTCCGTTTGCCGCTCTAACGGGGAAGGTTTGGTTTTTCTCTCCGCTCTGAACATCTGAGTCTTTCTTCCACGTTACGCCGCCATCTTCCGCTCCGGTGCAGGTCAGGATGGCTCC
Organism: Pseudorasbora parva; assembly: GCF_024679245.1. Classification (NCBI taxonomy): domain Eukaryota; kingdom Metazoa; phylum Chordata; class Actinopteri; order Cypriniformes; family Gobionidae; genus Pseudorasbora; species Pseudorasbora parva. The sequence goes on from NC_090179.1 coordinate 49,163,970, forward strand.
ATCGCTCGCGAGGGATATTTCTAGTTGACAAAATAAATGAAGTTAGACACACGGACACACACTCATGCTTACGCCGATGACGCCTGATAATCCGACAGTGATCATGGTCCTGTAACCGCGGTAACCCGTTATCAGAGTAAGCTCATAAACGGCTCTGAACAGGTCGACAAGAATAGAGTTAGTGCGCAAAAAACACTAAATAACGACTTATATAGTGATGGCCGATTTCAGAACAAAGCTTCAAACCGTTATGAGTCAGTGAATCGATTCATGATTCAAACCGTTATGAGTCAGTGAATCGATTCATGATTCAAACCGTTATGAGTCAGTGAATCGATTCATGATTCGGATCGCCTGAGTCTTGTGATTTCAGCAGTTAGACACGCTATCTGAATCATGAGTCGATTCACTGACTCATTAAGATCCGAATCATGAATCGATTCACTGACTCATAACGGTTCGAAGCTTTGTTCTGAAATCGGCCATCACTATATAAGTCGTTATTTAGTGTTTTCCCGCACTAACTCTATTCTGGCCTCTTCATCAATGATTGTAGAGCCGCTGTAGTGAGATGGGCTTTGTAACGACGTCTTTAGTGCCTTTATGGGTCTTGAGAGAGGAAATGACATTGGTGTCAATGAAGGCCTTTCTGAGCCATCGGATTTCAACACTAATATCTTCATCTGTGTGTGAAGATGAGCGGAGGTCTGACGGCTGGCCAACCACAGGAGGAATTAATCACACAATTCACACTACAGGCTGAACTAACGCTTTAAATCTGCTCTAAGTTTGAGTTTTTATCACACATGCACACTTCAATACGCAGGTTATAAGAGGAAAACATCTCCGTTCCGACCGGTTTATGACCATAATCCGATGATATAAACGGCTACCGCGATTACATGACCGCGTTCACTGTCGACTTAAAGGGACAGTTCACCCAAACATGTAAATCCTGTCATCATTTGCTCTCCCTCATGTGTCTCCAAACCTGCTGAACACAAAGGAAGATCTTTAGGAGAATGTTTGCACCCAAGCAGAGAGAGCCACCATTGACTGCCAAATACTGGCTCAGCTTGGGTGCAAACATTCTCCAAAGATCTTCCTTTGTGTTCAGCTGAAGAAAGAAACACACACAGGTTTGGAGCAACATGAGGGAGAGCAAATGATGACAGGATTTACATGTTTGTATGTTGTATTTTTGGGTGAACTCTCCCTTTAAGATAAATCGTCCGATGGTGAGCGGCAAGACTCGACATCGTGGAACAAAATTCACTTATTTCTAAATGTCAACTTTCTTTATAAAGCGCTTTCACAATGACGATCCCTTTAAGAGCAGGCATGCAAACGCACTGAATGTCAGCAAAAGCATCAGTATTTGTGTCTTGTTTTCAGTCCAGACATCTAAAAATACTCAAAACGAGAAACATTTACCAGACAAATACAAATTATTGTCTTGTTTTGGGAAAAATAACTCAAAATGAAGAGAGTTTTTGCTTAAAATAAGATAAATAATCTGCCAATGGGGTGAGAAAAATAATCTTAATTCAAACAGAAAACAAGATTATTTATCGGTAACCCTTTATGTTGAGGTTCAGTTATTAACTAGAGTCTTATGATCAGCCATATTCCTAAGATATTGTCTGCTTATTAGCACTTCTAAAGCTCATATTAATGCCTTATTCTGCATGAGCTTATTCTCCATCCCTTAATCCGACCCAATACCTAAACTTAAACGCTACAAAAACTACCTTACTAACTATTAATAAGCAGTTAATTAGGAGATTATGAGGCGAAGTTAATAATGAAGTGTAATCAATATTTATCTCACCCCATTGGCAGATTATTTATCTTATTTTAAACAAAAACTCTCTTAATTTTGAGTTATTTTCCCCAAAAAAAGACACTTACTCTTGCTTGTCTAGTAAATGTTTGTTAATGTAAGAATGTTTCGATGTCTGGACGATGAACGAACAGAAATCCTGAGTAAGACGAGCGTGTTTGCAGCGAATGTTCGTGTCCTCACCTTGACTCTGAGCTGGACTCACCAACACCGTGAGCATCAGAAACACGAGGCCCGTTCCGATCATCTCGCTGAAGTTTGAGTCCTAAAGTCGAGCTGTTCTGATCTCTGAGTCTCTAAACGCGTCTGCACAGGAAGAGGAAACCTCAAACGCCCTCGTTTCTCTCGTTCTCTCGCTTCTCTCTCTCCTCCATCTGCTCCACTTCTCTCACAAACTCCTCAAAAGCTGAGAAGCGTCACAGCAAAAGCTCACCCGTTCAAACTCAGACAGTGTTCATGATTAAACCCAAACTCAGACAGTGTTCATGATTAAACCCAAACTCAGACAGTGTTCATGATTAAACCCAAACTCAGACAGTGTTCATGATTAAACCCAAACTCAGACAGTGTTCATGATTAAACCCAAACTCAGACAGTGTTCATGATTAAACCCAAACTCAGACAGTGTTCATGATTAAACCCAAACTCAGACAGTGTTCATGATTAAACCCAAACTCAGACAGTGTTCATGATTAAACCCAAACTCAGACAGTGTTCATGATTAAACCCAAACTCAGACAGTGTTCATGATTAAACCCAAACTCAGACAGTGTTCATGATTAAACCCAAACTCAGACAGTGTTCATGATTAAACCCAAACTCAGACAGTGTTCATGATTAAACCCAAACTCAGACAGTGTTCATGATTAAACCCAAACTCAGACAGTGTTCATGATTAAACCCAAACTCAGACAGTGTTCATGATTAAACCCAAACTCAGACAGTGTTCATGATTAAACCCAAACTCAGACAGTGTTCATGATTAAACCCAAACTCAGACAGTGTTCATGATTAAACCCAAACTCAGACAGTGTTCATGATTAAACCCAAACTCAGACAGTGTTCATGATTAAACCCAAACTCAGACAGTGTTCATGATTAAACCCAAACTCAGACAGTGTTCATGATTAAACCCAAACTCAGACAGTGTTCATGATTAAACCCAAACTCAGACAGTGTTCATGATTAAACCCAAACTCAGACAGTGTTCATGATTAAACCCAAACTCAGACAGCGTTCATGATTAAACCCAAACTCAGACAGTGTTCATGATTAAACCCAAACTCAGACAGCGTTCATGATTAAACCCAAACTCAGACAGTGTTCATGATTAAGCCCAAACTCAGACAGTGTTCATGATTAAACCCAAACTCAGACAGTGTTCATGATTAAGCCCAAACTCAGACAGTGTTCATGATTAAACCCAAACTCAGACAGTGTTCATGATTAAACCCAAACTCAGACAGTGTTCATCATTAAACCCAAACTCAGACAGTGTTCATGATTAAACCCAAACTCAGACAGTGTTCATGATTAAACCCAAACTCAGACAGTGTTCATGATTAAACCCAAACTCAGACAGTGTTCATGATTAAACCCAAACTCAGACAGTGTTCATGATTAAACCCAAACTCAGACAGTGTTCATGATTAAGCCCAAACTCAGACAGTGTTCATGATTAAACCCAAACTCAGACAGTGTTCATGATTAAACCCAAACTCAGACAGTGTTCATGATTAAACCCAAACTCAGACAGCGTTCATGATTAAACCCAAACTCAGACAGCGTTCATGATTAAACCCAAACTCAGACAGCGTTCATGATTAAACCCAAACTCAGACAGTGTTCATGATTAAACCCAAACTCAGACAGTGTTCATGATTAAACCCGAACTCAGACAGTGTTCATGATTAAACCCAAACTCAGACAGTGTTCATGATTAAACCCAAACTCAGACAGTGTTCATGATTAAACCCAAACTCAGACAGCGTTCATGATTAAACCCAAACTCAGACAGTGTTCATGATTAAACCCAAACTCAGACAGTGTTCATGATTAAACCCAAACTCAGACAGTGTTCATGATTAAACCCAAACTCAGACAGTGTTCATGATTAAACCCAAACTCAGACAGTGTTCATGATTAAACCCAAACTCAGACAGTGTTCATGATTAAACCCAAACTCAGACAGTGTTCATGATTAAACCCAAACTCAGACAGTGTTCATGATTAAACCCAAACTCAGACAGTGTTCATGATTAAACCCAAACTCAGACAGTGTTCATGATTAAACCCAAACTCAGACAGTGTTCATGATTAAACCCAAACTCAGACAGTGTTCATGATTAAACCCAAACTCAGACAGTGTTCATGATTAAACCCAAACTCAGACAGTGTTCATGATTAAACCCAAACTCAGACAGTGTTCATGATTAAACCCAAACTCAGACAGTGTTCATGATTAAACCCAAACTCAGACAGTGTTCATGATTAAACCCAAACTCAGACAGTGTTCATGATTAAACCCAAACTCAGACAGTGTTCATGATTAAACCCAAACTCAGACAGTGTTCATGATTAAACCCAAACTCAGACAGTGTTCATGATTAAACCCAAACTCAGACAGTGTTCATGATTAAACCCAAACCCAGACAGTGTTCATGATTAAACCCAAACTCAGACAGTGTTCATGATTAAACCCAAACTCAGACAGTGTTCATGATTAAACCCAAACTCAGACAGTGTTCATGATTAAACCCAAACTCAGACAGTGTTCATGATTAAACCCAAACTCAGACAGTGTTCATGATTAAGCCTAAACTCAGACAGTGTTCATGATTAAACCCAAACTCAGACAGTGTTCATGATTAAACCCAAACTCAGACAGTGTTCATGATTAAACCCAAACTCAGACAGTGTTCATGATTAAACCCAAACTCAGACAGTGTTCATGATTAAACCCAAACTCAGACAGTGTTCATGATTAAACCCAAACTCAGACAGTGTTCATGATTAAGCCTAAACTCAGACAGTGTTCATGATTAAACCCAAACTCAGACAGTGTTCATGATTAAACCCAAACTCAGACAGTGTTCATGATTAAGCCCAAACTCAGACAGTGTTCATGATTAAACCCAAACTCAGACAGTGTTCATGATTAAGCCCAAACTCAGACAGTGTTCATGATTAAACCCAAACTCAGACAGTGTTCATGATTAAACCCAAACTCAGACAGTGTTCATGATTAAACCCAAACTCAGACAGTGTTCATGATTAAACCCAAACTCAGACAGTGTTCATGATTAAACCCAAACTCAGACAGTGTTCATGATTAAACCCAAACTCAGACAGTGTTCATGATTAAGCCCAAACTCAGACAGTGTTCATGATTAAGCCCAAACTCAGACAGTGTTCATGATTAAACCCAAACTCAGACAGTGTTCATGATTAAACCCAAACTCAGACAGTGTTCATCATTAAACCCAAACTCAGACAGTGTTCATCATTAAACCCAAACTCAGACAGTGTTCATCATTAAACCCAAACTCAGACAGTGTTCATGATTAAACCCAAACTCAGACAGTGTTCATGATTAAACCCAAACTCAGACAGTGTTCATGATTAAACCCAAACTCAGACAGTGTTCATGATTAAACCCAAACTCAGACAGTGTTCATGATTAAACCCAAACTCAGACAGTGTTCATGATTAAACCCAAACTCAGAACAAGACTCTCCAGTTACGTAAGCGGATTACTTTTCCAAGTAACTAGTAAAGTAATCATTACTTTTAAAACTTACAACTGAGTTACTTTTTCAAACAAATAACACAAGCCACTTTGTTTTCCCATTTATTGACTGACGGCTCTCTCGTCCTAATATTGTAATATCCCAAAACCGTATATATATGATTATCACTTTAATTAAATGAAATATGTCATAAAACACAGCCCAGTCTCTTCTTGTTATATGTCACTGTGTGTGATCAATTATAAACGAGTAGAAGTAAAAGGTGTAAGAACTGTTACAAGAAATAAAGAGAACAATTCAGTCTAACAGAGTTAATGCTGTCCACAACGGTTAAGTTAATTAAATAGCCTAGAAAATAAAATAAAACTTCACTCTGCCCTCAGCCAAAACCATCTGCCCGGGAACCAATTATAGATCTTTATCATTTTATTAGTTAGATCTTCACAAGACGAATTATAAACTCATTACAAGTAACTTGAGTTACATAATCAGATTACTTTTTCAAGTAACTAGTAAAGTTATGCATTACTTTTAAAACTTACAACAAAATATCTGAGTTACTTTTTTAAATAAGTAACACAAGCCACTTTGTTTTCCCATTTATTGACTGACGGCTCTCTTGTCCTAATATTGTAATATCCCAAAACCGTAAGTGTGGAGCCGTTGTGTGTAAACCATGGTTATTGTGATTCTAGCGTGCTTTACTAATCTCATTTGCAAAAAAAATGATTCCTCAAAATTAATAAAATCTGTGAAATGCAAACCTACAATCATTAAATGTTAAATAAATCAAATATTTGTATGCAATCAATCTCACTTTATTGACCGATGAACTTGCTGATGACCTTTAAGGACTCATTTAAACCAGACGCAAAAATTACTTTAAGTAAGTGTTGCCCGAGGCTTATTATTTCACTTTTGGTGTGAAAGGGTCTTTACATTTGCTCGAAAATACAACTTTTTTGTTATATATATAAAACAAGCCCAGCCCAGGGAGTAACGCAATATTGTAACGCATTACTTTTCAAAATAACTTTTCCCAACACTTTTTTTTATTACTAACTAGTTCCTGTCATCTCAGATTGATTAAATAATATTAACAGATGCACTTTTGCTGCTTTTAAAGGGATAGTTGAGCCATAAATGAGCCTGATGTTGATCTGCTGACCCCAGGGCATCATAGGTGTGTGTGTTTCTTCAGGAGAACACTAATGAAGATTTTTAACTCCACCCATTGCTCATATAATGCATGTCAATAGGTGTAATTAGAATTAGAGCCCAATGACACGAGCAACGGCTGAGTTAAAAATCTTCATCTGTGTTCTCCTGAAGAAACACACACACCTATGATGCCCTGGGGTCAGCAGATCAACATCAGGCTCATTATTGGCTCAACTATCCCTTTAACAATGGGTTAGTGAATGCTGAAATCATGTTTCATTCCTTAGATTTATCTTCACACAGAAGAAATAAAGTGGCTAATGAAGCAAAAAACAAACATGATCAATGTATGCACACACACTCAGTCCTCAAGCGTAACTATACTCCAGATGTTATGAGTGTGTGTGTCGTGATAGAGCAGAGATCAGTGATATAAAGAGAGTCTGCAGCGCCACCGTGTGCCGAGGCTCCAGAACACACTCTTCTCCAAACTCACACACTGACACTCAGAACAGAAACATCACATTAACACATTAACAATTAAATTAACAATTAGTCACAATTCTGAGATATAAAGTCACAATTCTGAGATATAAAGTCACATATAAACTCATAGTTGTGACTTTATATCACGCAATTGTGAGAAAAAAAGTCAGAATTCTGAGATATAAAGTCACGATTACTGTAAAGGAGTTTGTACTAATCAGCTGATCAGGAGATTGTGCTCGCCACAGGGTGTCAATCAAAACACATCACAGGATTCAAACTACTCTTCTTTAATTTCTATTAGCATGAGTGTGGTCTGAAATAAACAAATGAATAACATATTACAATAAATAATTACAATATACATACATAATAGTAATATACATGTCTACATTCTGCAATCAATACAATTATCAGGGTCTGGACTGCACTACCGAACTTCGCCGCTAGATGGCGCTTGAAGCACATATAACGGGGATCGCGGATTATCCGTGTCTCTGAGTAAATGCTTAGTCATCCTCATATATCGACAGGATTACGGAAATATACGCCCAATATTGTATACTTGACACCCATTAAAGGTGTTAACATTGCACTAGGTAACCACAAGCATGATATAATACAAGTCAACAACTTAAGTAACTTAAATACTCTGTATCTGCTATATTTATGGCAGTCAGTATGACGTGAATACGACGGAGATAAACAATTCAATTATATACACTAGTCATTGCTGTAACACTGCAGATTACTATACTAACAAACATCTTAAAGTAAATAAACTTACATTTTATCATGAACGCACACACAGAAGGTAAACTTGGAAGTTTGTATACAGGAACATGTGATGTGTGTTCTTCTCTAAACTCTGCTTGACTGTTCGGGAAGTTTCTAGCTCGCCACCTATCGTCCTTTGGACGTCACCAATAAGTTTGTCACTGATTGGTTAAATCTCCTTAACATCGCCGCCCCCAAATATGCGGAGCCATATTTGTTCCTGCATTTAAGTTGTGACTGTTGGTTTAGTACCATCATCCTCAGTAATCTCTGGTAATGGAATGAGACGGGCAACTGGTCGTGTGTACACTTTTCCTTTAACGCTGATTTCTACAGACCTTACGTGTCCATCCACCCCAGGAAACGTCCTGACTACTCTCCCAATTAGCCAGAGGGCACGGGGTAGCTGAGGGTCAACCAACATTACAACCGATCCGACTGTAATAGGCTTAGTTTCTACATGCCATTTCTGTCGTAGCTGGAGATTAGGCAAGTAGTGTCTCGTGAAGCTTGACCAGAAATGATCAGTGAGAACTTGGCTCTGTCTCCATCTACGTCGTCCGATGAGCTCAGTAGCGGGGTATGTCACTTGAGGTAGAGAGCTGTCAGGCCGCCCCATGAGCAGGAGATTTGGGGTGACTGGATCCAGGTCAGCGATATTGGAGGAGACGTATCCTAGGGGTTTGCTATTGAGAATTCCCTCTATCTCAATAAGCACTGTTTGAAGAACTTCCTCTGTTACCGTTTGTGAACCCACAACTGTCCGGAGGGCGTTCTTGAGGGATCGTATTTCTCTCTCCCAGATGCCGCCAAAGTGGGGAGCATTAGGAGGGTTGAAGAGGAATGCGATTTTCTGTTTGGCAAGATGGCGTTGAAGCTCTGGGCTACAGTTTGTTAAAGCTTCTCTTAATTCTCTCTCACCACCCTGAAAATTAGTGCCCTGGTCAGAAAGCAGCTCAGATGGGGTGCCTCGTCGTGCAATAAATCTCCTCAGTGCCATAAGGAAGGAATCTGTGTCTATAGATGTGAGGAGTTCAATGTGTACACATCGAGTGGTCAAACACTTGAATATTATACCCCATCTTTTTTCGCAGCGTCGTCCCACTTTAATCTGGAAGGGCCCAAAACAATCCATCCCAGCGCTATAGAATGGAGGTTTGTGAAGTCTCAAACGGGCTGGGGGTAGATCAGCCATTCTAGGGACCTCTGCCTTGGCCTTCCACTTGCGACATTCTAAGCAGTTATGCTGGAATTTGCGAATCGCCTCACGACCTCTTAGTATCCACACATTTCTCCTCATTTCAGCAAATACGCGTTCTGTTCCTGGGTGACAGAGCTTACGGTCATAGTCCTGTATGAGCAGTTTGGTTGCTGGATGGTGAGGATCCAGAACTATTGGGTGAATTGTCTGGAATTCTAGACCTTCAGCACGACGTAGACGTCCTCCAACCCATATAAGCTTACTGGCTTCGTCGAACTCTGGGGATAAAGTAAGCAGGCGGCTCGTTGTGGATACAGGCTTACCGCCTTTCAATCGTTCATATTCCTCAAGGAAACAGTCACGTTGGATAATCTGGAAGATGAGGTTTTCTGCCATCACGTAGTCTTCAGCTGTAGCTGGACTAGATTTGTCTGGGTCACTTTGACTGTGCTGGACTGTGGCTTCAACAAAGTCCTTCCATGTACTGTACTCACTGGGGTTCAAGTGGTTTGAAACTATGGTGACACCACAGAATACACTCTTTCTCTTCTCCATTTCATCCTCAGCAGGTTTAAAGACTGGCATAGCTGGCCATTCTGATTCATCCTGTAGTAAGAATGGTGGGCCTTGACTCCATCTGTTTGGTGACGCAAGCTCTCTCAGTTTGCGGCCCTTTGTGAGGTCATCTGCAGGGTTTCGGAGAGAATCTACATATCGCCATTCATGTGGATCCGTTAGGTCTTGAATTTCTGAAATCCTAGTCCCTACAAAGACTTTAAAGCTACAAGACTCTGATTTCAACCAAGAAAGCACTGTGGTGGAATCAGACCACAGGACCACTCTGCTTACTTCCATTGTAAGTTCGGTTTTCAGCAGCTTTGCCATTTGCGCACCCATAACTGCTGCACATAGCTCTAGTCTAGGGATAGTTTGTTTCCGCTTGGGGGCAACCTTGGATCTGGCCATCAGGAATGCAAGCTGAATTTGCCCTTCTTTGTCCTCAGTTCTCAGGTATGACACAGATCCGTATGCCTGTTCTGAGGCATCACAGAAGATATGAATCTGTCGTGTAACACTGTGCTGGTCCATATCTGCTGAGACATAGCAACGTGGGAGGGTAACTTCAGAAAGGCAGGGAAGCTCATTCTCCCACTCGTTCCAGGCTATCAATAGTTCTGTGGGCAACATGGGATCATCCCAATCTCTTTGTTTGTTCCACAACTGCTGGATCAGGACTTTTGCACGGGTCATAAAAGGAAGTATGAATCCGAGAGGATCATATTGGCTTGCTGTCACCTTATAAATGTGGCGCATAGTGGGTGTGGTTTTTGGCACTGGGCGGTGTTTATATCCAAGGATGTCTGTGTCATAGTTCCATCTCAATCCAAGAGTAGATTCTTGTGGTTCAGCTTTGTCATGGGACAGCCAAAGCTCAGTGCTGTCTGAACGAGCGTCTTTCGGTAGGTGATTAATGACATTTGGCATGTTGCAAGCCCATTGACGGATCTCAAAGCCACCACTGGCAAGAAGTTGTCGCAACCCATCCACCAATTGTTTGGCCTCATCTGGGAACGTTACGCTCTTTAGGCAGTTGTCTACGTAAAAGTTTCTTTCGACTGCTGATCGGATGGTGTCATTTGGCTGGGTTTCATCGCAAGCATGCTGTTGTAAGGCATATATGGCACAACAAGGGCTGCAAGTTGTGCCAAAGGGAAGCACTTGCCACTCATAAATGCTGGGGGGAGTATTGGTTTCAAGGTCACGCCAAACAAAACGGAGTAGGTTTCGGTCTTCAGGCAGTAGGCGGACCTGATGAAACATGCCTTTTATGTCTCCACTTACTGCTACAGTATGCTCCCTGAAACGCAACAAAACCCCCAAAAGGGAAGGGCCTAGTGCAGGTCCGGCAAGGAGGTAGTTGTTGAGGTTATGTCCCTTGTATTCAAAGGAGCAATTGAACACCACTCTATTCTTGCCGTTATGATGAACCATGTGATGCGGAATGAACCATGATTCTTCCTCAGTAGTCACACAGTCCTGTTTAAGTTTAACAACATAATTGCTTTCTTCCAACCTTTTGATCTCTTTTCTGTATGCAGCGGCCTTTACCGGATCTTTAGTTAGCCGCCGCTCAGTGTTTCTCAGGTTGGGCATGACAGCGTCTTTGGAGGCATGGAGGTGAGGCATGTCGGCTTTGCGCAACAGTGGTGTGGCATAGCGCTTCACTCCATCTACAATCACTCTGGTGGTTTTGGCTTGTAGCAAATCCATTGCCTTTTGATCTTGTTTGGATCGTGTCACCAGTCTTTCATTTTTGTAAGGAATGGTATCTCCTTGCCAAAGTCTTTCAACGTTCCTGAACAGCTCCTCCATTTGTGGCGTGACAGAAATGTGCAGGCACTGCTGAGGCTGAAGCTGTTGCTGTAAAAGCCGTGTTGGGCCTTGTAGCACCCAGCCCAGTCTAGTTCTGATTGCTGCTGGACCTCCAGGTGGGCCAAGGCGAACTGGCTCGATAGGAGCAATCAGATGGGGATGATCTGCACCTATCAGCAAGAGGGGATGTGCTTTGTGAATGGGTTGCAATGGGATGCCTTTAAGGTGCTGGTATTTCTGCTGGAGCATTGCAGTGGGGTAAGAGTGTTCGGCCAAACTTAAGTGCTCAGAGGTAAAGGCGTTCTGAATTTGGTAGCTCCTTTGTGGCTGCGATATGGAGTGTACACTAAAGGAAACGGAGGCCCCATGAAGTTTCTTGACATCTTGTCGGATTGTTCTTAGTGCCAGATCCTCTGTCTGTCCCTTCAGCCCCAATTTCTGAGCTGCAGCTGGAAGTAACATGGTTCTTTCAGATCCGTCGTCAAGTACTGCATAGGTGTTTAGGGTTTGGTTCTTGTGCTGCAAGACAACAGGAATCACTTTCAGCAGAACATGTTTGGAACCTTCAGGCCTGTCCAGGTACAGGGACTCATTTGTGGAACTCACTAGGCAGGTACCCTCTGTCTGAGACCGGTTGTTAACTTCGTGGAGGATTTGAAGGTGTCTCCCATTGCACAGGCGGCAGGGCTTTTTAAGGGTGCAATGTTTGGCTAAATGTGACCGTCCACATTTCCAGCAACGGTTGTTATCTTTAATCCAAGTTATCATCTCCTCTCTACTGAATTTCTGGAATGTGGGACACTGGCTCAAAAAATGATCTGTACTGTCACAGTAGGGGCACAACACTCTGCTCTGTTCAGGTCTCTGTACTGTCTTAGTCTGCTTTGAAGAAGACACTATCTGTGGTGTTGTGTCAGGGTTTTGATCAGCTCCATGCAGAACAGTTGCAAATCTGGACTTAGATACAGGGCCTGATCTTGGCAGCACCACTTTATGTCTCTGTTCCTTCCTTGAATTTAAGTCCTCACAGTTTTGGCACCAGGATTCAAACTTGAGCCATTCTGCCAGGTCTAGTAAAGTGTAAACTGCACCAGATTGATAGGGCATGTGTCGTCTGAATGATGCACGTAAATCTGGAGGAAGCTTAGTGAGCAGACGGGCTACATGTGACCCACACTGTAATTCCACATTACCTTCAGGACCCAATGTCTTCAGGAGACCCACAAGAGCTTGGACTTGGAGGGCAAACCTATCGAAACTGGCCAAATCTCCAGGCTGAACATCATGGGCATCCATGACTGCTGCTATCTTAGTTAGTGCTAACTGGTGAGGTCTTCCAAATCTGTCAGTAAGTGCAGTCATGGTGTTTGTGTATGGCCAAGGTGAATTGAGGAACGAGTCAGCAATTAATCGTGCTTCTTCAAACTTTAGGTGATCTTGAAGGACTTGGTACTTGAAGAGCTCAGTTGCATCAATAGGAAGCAGGTTGTCAAGGGCTAGCTTCAAACGAGCAAACTCGCTAGGGTCACGACGTGTGAAACATGGAATTGTCGGCTGTGGGCCTCTGTAGGATGTCTCTGGACATATTGTGCTCTGAAGCCGCCCCGTGGGAGAAGAATATGGCATATTATGTGCAGTGGGAAGCTGTGGGCTTGACTTGAAGTTATAGATGTCAGCACCTAACTTAAAGGAACTCTCTCTGGGTTGTACTTGTACTCTGCGTGGAGTAGGTTGTGGAATGCGTGGTGCTGGAATCTGTGCTGATAATTGAGGTGGTCTATATATGGTTCTGGGTAATGGCACTGGAGTCTGGTTTGCATGCTGTGGTTGTGGAGTTATTGACGCTGACTGCTGCTGTATCATTAAATCTTGCATACCTTTGTGAAGAGTTTGTAACTGCCGAATTTCCTCTTTAAGGACCATATGAGCATCATGCAATTGCCTATTCTCTCTTTTTAGGTCTTGAACTTCCAACCTGTGTCTAACAGCTGTGACTGAAGCCTCATCATCTTGCTCCTCCTCTTCATCACTCTCATAGTGTAGTGTGGTGGGCCACTGTCGGCCTGGTTGTCTTTCAACAGTCATCTTGGAATGTGGAGTACTCGTGGCTCCAGCTACTGCATTAATGCTGTAACCATGGGAACTTGAAAGTGGAGAGCCAGGAGGTGATATTTCGGGCTGGTGTGCCCTTGCACTTCGTTGTGGTGAATGCTGCATATGATACTGGACTTCATAGTCTCTGAGATAAACTGGAGGCTGGGTTGTACGTCGTGGGCGCACACTCTGTTGGGAAGGCTGATCTGACATCCTGTCTCCGTGGTAAGCACACCTCCGGCTCGAAGGACCACAATGTAAAGGAGTTTGTACTAATCAGCTGATCAGGAGATTGTGCTCGCCACAGGGTGTCAATCAAAACACATCACAGGATTCAAACTACTCTTCTTTAATTTCTATTAGCATGAGTGTGGTCTGAAATAAACAAATGAATAACATATTACAATAAATAATTACAATATACATACATAATAGTAATATACATGTCTACATTCTGCAATCAATACAATTATCAGGGTCTGGACTGCACTACCGAACTTCACCGCTAGATGGCGCTTGAAGCACATATAACGGGGATCGCGGATTATCCGTGTCTCTGAGTAAATGCTTAGTCATCCTCATATATCGACAGGATTACGGAAATATACGCCCAATATTGTATACTTGACACCCATTAAAGGTGTTAACATTGCACTAGGTAACCACAAGCATGATATAATACAAGTCAACAACTTAAGTAACTTAAATACTCTGTATCTGCTATATTTATGGCAGTCAGTATGACGTGAATACGACGGAGATAAACAATTCAATTATATACACTAGTCATTGCTGTAACACTGCAGATTACTATACTAACAAACATCTTAAAGTAAATAAACTTACATTTTATCATGAACGCACACACAGAAGGTAAACTTGGAAGTTTGTATACAGGAACATGTGATGTGTGTTCTTCTCTAAACTCTGCTTGACTGTTCGGGAAGTTTCTAGCTCGCCACCTATCGTCCTTTGGACGTCACCAATAAGTTTGTCACTGATTGGTTAAATCTCCTTAACAATTACTCTTTTTGTTTTTTGATTAGTGGGTGAGAAGCGGCGTCCATGTAAAACTGCTCTAAGAACACTGTGCACTTCACTTTTTCCACATTTTGTTGCTACAGCCTTATTCCAAAATGGACTAAATTCACAATTTTCCTTAAATTCTACAACCAATACCCCATAATGACAACGTGAAACAAGTTAGTTTGAAATCTTTGCAAATTTATTAAAAATAAAAAATGAAAGAATCACATGTCCGTAAGTATTCACAGCCTCTGCTCGATACTTTGGCACCAATTACTGCCTCGAGTGTTTTTGAGTTTGATGATCAGTCTTGGTACACCTATCTATTGTTGGGCAGTTTCTTCTCTGCAGGACCTCTCCAGCTCCATCAGGTTGGATGGTGAGCATCAGTGCACAGCCATTTTCAGATCTCTCCAGAGATGTTCAATCTTGGCTCAGGATGGGCCACTCAAGCACATTCCCAGAGTCGTCCCGTAGCCTCTCCTGTGTTATCTTGGCTGTGTTCTTAGGGTTATTGTCCTGCTGGAAGATGAACCTTCACCCCAGTCTGAGGTCCAGAGCACCTCTGGAGCAGGTGTTCATCAAGGATTCATCTTTACCTCGATCCTGACTAGCCTCCCAGTTCCTGCCACTGAAAAACACCCCACATCATTATGCTGCCACCACCATGCTTTACTGTAGGGATGGGATTGTCCAGGGGATGAGCCGTGGCTGGCTTCCTCCATTCAGGCCAAAGAGTTGAATCTGTGTTTCTTCAGAGAAGAGGATTGTGTTCCTCATGGTCTAGATTCCTTTAGGAGCCTTTGGGAAACTCCAGACGGCCTTTTCCTGAGGCGTGGCTTCCGTCCGGCTCAGGACTGATTGGTGGAGAGCTGCAGAGATGGCTGTTCTTCTGGAAGCTTCTCCTCTCTCCACAGAGAAACGCTGGAGCTCTGTCAGAATGACCATCGGGTTCTTGGTCTCCTCCCTGATTAAGGCTCTTCTCTCCTGAATGCTCAGTTTGGCCGGACGGCAGCTCTAGGAAGAATCCTGGTGGCTCCAAACGTCCTCCATGTGTGGATGTTGGAGGCCACTGAGCTCACTGGGACCTTCCCCAGATCTGTGCCTTTATAGAGTCCTGTGTCTGAGTCTACAGACAATCCCTTCATGGCTGGGTTTGTGCTCGGACAGGCACTGTTAACTGTGGGACCTTATATAGACAGGTGTGTGCCTTTCCTAATCATGTCCAATCAGCTGATCTGACCACAGATGGACTCGAGCTGTAGAAACATCTGAAGGATGATCAGAGGAAACAGGAGCAGCTGAGCTCAGTGCTGAGAGTCATGGCAAAGGCTGGGGATACTTGAGGGATTTTTATTTACTTTTTTATTTTAATAAATTTGCAAAGATTGTCTTGTTTCTAGTCAAAATATCTAAAAATTCTTACATTAAGAAAAATTTACTAGACAAGTACAACATATTGTCTTGTTTTCACAACACTAAAGCATTCATTGTAAAAAGAGAGAGAGAGAGAATTTGATTTTTAACAAAACTTTATTTTACCTTTCTTATAAGGTTATCAATAATACTAAAAGAAACCAGTTAAAACATCTACATTATACAAATTCCTCAGAAAAAGACACATTTTGATCAATAACAGTACATATTTTCCCATCAAAACTCCAAATCTTTTAAAAAACCTTCTTTATTATCCATAAAACTATAATATTTATATTCTATTTTTTTTTTAGCTCTGACAATACAATTAAAAAACATCAGAGCATCAATATAATCATCATTTTCAATTTTCCTGGACCGTGTTACATAAATTGACATTTTAGCTTGACCCGAAAGAAAATTAAAAACACACACACACACTCACGTCACCAGAGAGAGAGAGAGAATAAATGCTTCCATAGAAAAGTTCCCGCTTTGAAATGATTTCGCTATGACGGTGTGTGTGTAAAAAGTGTGTGTAAGTGAGTTCTGAATGAAGATCCCTTTGATTGATATTTCATATCTTAATGTCGTTCTCTCATGTGATTGGCTACTGCTTGTGTTTCCTGAGGGGCGGGAGCGCGCGGCTCGTCCATGCGCCGAGAGGATCAGACTCTGATAAAAGTGTGTGTGTGTGTGTATGTATGTATGTGTGAGTGAGTATGTGTGTGTGTGTGTGTATCGTACTCATGCGGGCTCATATGATGATGATGATGATAATGATGATGATGATCGTCGCCTCAGGTCAGTGTGCTCTTCTTCATCTTTATTATCATATTCACACACACACACACACACACACACACACACACACACACACACACACACACACACACACACACACACACACACACACACACACACACACACACACACACACACACACACACATTAATAATCTAAACTTCTATAGCTGTTTATTGCGATGTCGAACTCTTCCTTCTGCACTACTCACTCTCACACACACTCACTCACACACACACACCTCTTGTCTCATCTCTAGGATTGTTTCATAACGCGTTAGATGTGTTTGGTGTATGAATGGACTGTTTACTGTGTTCATGTTCACCGCAGGTCCTGGAATTATAATCCGATATTGACACCTGTCAATCATCACGCGCTCTTTAATCGGGTTACCCGTGCACGCGCGCGGTTCCTTCCCAGATTGCACTGCTTAAATCATAATCATAACGCCATTATTGATGACATGACACGAATAAAGCGCATACACACCGCAAACAGAAGACACTTAACACTATACATACATGTGCTATATATAGATTGTGTGTGTGTGTGTGTGAGAGAGAGAGAGAGAGAGAGAGAGAGAGAGAGAGAATGTGTGTGTATGTGTGTGTGAGAGAGTGAGAGTGAGAGAGAGAGAGAGAAAGTGTGTGTGTGTGTGTGTGTGTGTGTGTGTGATTAGATCTGTTCCATTGTTTTCTCCAGTTGCTCCACTGCAGGATGTTCGTGTGAGCAGAATAAACTCCACCTGTGTGTGTCTCTCTGTCTGTGTGTGTGTGTGTGTGTGTGTGTGTGTGTGTGTGTGTGTGTGACATCCGCTGTTTGTCTTCAGGAATAATGAGAAGGACTCCGTTTACGATCTGCAGTTTCAGTAAATGCTCCTTTAGCTCTGAATGATTAATAAACTCAGAATAATCTCTCTCTAACTCTCAGGACTCGTCCTGGGGAAGCCCTGTTGGAATTATAAAGTGCGTTGCCATGGAAATGACACTTTAAAGGGTTAGTTCAGCCAGAAAGGTAAATTGTGTTTCACTCAGAATAGAGTTAGTCTCTTTTTATTCGATATTTGAATATGCATTCGAACATGACGTGAAATATCCGTATCGCCAGAGTCTCGTGATTTCAGCAGTTTGAGTCGCGATCCGAATCATGAATCGATTCACTGACTCATTAAGATCCGAATCATGAATCGATTCACTGACTCATTAAGATCCGAATCATGAGTCGATTCACTGACTAATTAAGATCCGAATCATTAATCGATTCACTGACTCATTAAGATCCGAATCATGAATCGATTCGCTGACTCATTAAGATCCGAATCATTAATCGATTCACTGACTCATTAAGATCCGAATCATGAATCGATTCACTGACTCATAACGGTTCGAAGCTTTGTTCTGAAATCGGCCATCACTATATAAGTCGTTATTTAGTGTTTTTGCGCACTAACTCTATTCTGGCCTCTTCATCAATGATTGTAGAGCCGCTGTAGTGAGATGGGCTTTGTAACGACGTCTTTAGTGCCTTTATGGGTCTTGAGAGAGGAAATGACATTGGTGTCAATGAAGGCCTTTCTGAGCCATCGGATTTCAACACTAATATCTTCATCTGTGTGTGAAGATGAGTGGAGGTCTGACGGCTGGCCAACCACAGGAGGAATTAATCACACAATGCACATTACTGGCTGAACTAATGCTTTAAGTAGCTTAGAAATCTAGACGCACGCTAGCGGCAGGAAATCTAATCTGCAGCGAGTGTCGTCTAGCAACTCTCAATACACGTCAGAGCTGTAAACACCAAACTCTGGTGGGGCCAATCACATCGTGTAGAGAGTCGGTGGGTGGGGCTTAACATAATGACGGCCAGGTTGCGTTTGCGTGCTTCTAGTAAACACAGAAACTGGCGAACGGCGGTCTGTCAAATCAGCTTTAGCTGCGTCTCCGGAAGACTTGAGTTCAGCTTTTCTCTGAGAAAAGAACAAAGAACGGCACTGAAGTCATTCTGAAGAAGGGAAGATGTGTTCGAGTTTAGCCGACCGGATACGGTGAATGTTTAATCTTCACATGTTTGCTAGCTTCAGCTAGCTCCGCCTCACATTGCTCTGGTTGGTTGTAGCGCTATCCAGTCGCGTGCAGAGGGAGTTTCACAGACAGCCGTTTATCCCGCCCCTCTTGTCAGGGTATCCTTTAAGTCCTGTTAGGCTCAGTTTATATTATAACGATAAGTGTGAATGATGATGGTAATGTGTGTGTCCAGGCGTGTGTGTCGCCGGTATGCGAGTTTTCACGGCCGGGGAAGTGAGGGCTGTTAATGGCACAGATGTGCGTCTCAAATGCAGCTTCCAAAGTTCGTCTGCAATCCGAAAGGCGAGTGTTACGGTGTCATGGACCTTCAGGCCACTCGGACCCGGACCTGAGGAGACGGTGAGTGTGTGTGTGGGCTGGTAATCCCTACGTTATGGGGACAAAATGTCCCCACAAAGATTGCAATATCCGAAATCTTTGGTCCCCATGAGGAAAACTTCTTATAAATCACACAGGAGGAGTTTTTTTGAGAAAGTAAAAATGCAGAATGTTTCCTGTGATGGGTAGGTTTAGGGGCAGTGTGTGTGTGTGTGTGTTTCCTCCTGTGCTTCATTCTGTCTCTCCACATCAGGTGTTTTATTATCAGGAGAAGCCCTTTCCTCCTCCAGATGGCCGCTTCCGGAAGAAGGTGGAGTGGGCTGGAGACATCAGCGGCCGCGATGCATCTATAGTGCTGCGGAAAGTGCCGTTTAGTTTCAATGGGACGTTCAGCTGTCAGGTGAAAAACCCGCCAGATGTGCACGGAAACGTCGGAGAGGTGCGTCTACGAGTCGTCACTACAGGTGAGCTAACTTTAGTTCTGTCTGTGGCTCAAGTGCTGACTGCAGAGCCCACCTCTCTGGACATTAGTGGTTGGGCTTGACCTAGTCCATCTTTTGGGTGGAGTTATGGGTAGGATTAGGACATCCTGAGAGGGGGAGCTAGACATCCCGAGAGGGGGAGCTGGGCGTCCCGAGAGGGGAGCTGGGCGTCCCGAGAGGGGGAGCTGGGCGTCCCGAGAGGGGGAGCTGGGCGTCCCGAGAGGGGGAGCTGGACGTCTCGAGAGGGGGAGCTGGGCGTCCCGAGAGGGGGAGCTGGGCGTCCCGAGAGGGGGAGCTGGACGTCTCGAGAGGGGGAGCTGGGCGTCCCGAGAGGGGGAGCTGGACGTCTCGAGAGGGGGAGCTGGGCGTCCCGAGAGGGGGAGCTGGACGTCTCGAGAGGGGGAGCTGGGCGTCCCGAGAGGGGGAGCTGGGCGTCCCGAGAGGGGGAGCTGGACGTCTCGAGAGGGGGAGCTGGGCGTCCCGAGAGGGGGAGCTGGGCGTCCCGAGAGGGGGAGCTGGGCGTCCCGAGAGGGGGAGCTGGGCGTCCCGAGAGGGGGAGCTGGACGTCTCGAGAGGGGGAGCTGGGCGTCCCGAGAGGGGGAGCTGGACGTCCCGAGAGGGGGAGCTGGGCGCCCCGAGAGGGGGAGATGGGCCTCTTGAGAGGGGGAGCTGGGCGTCCCGAGAGGGGAGCTGGGCGTCTTGAGAGGGGGAGCTGGGCGTCTCGAGAGGGGAGCTGGGCGTCCCGAGAGGGGAGCTGGGCGTCTTGAGAGGGGGAGCTGGGCGTCCCGAGAGGGCGAGCTGGGCGTCCCGAGAGGGGGAGCTGGGCGTCCCGAGAGGGGAGCTGGATGTCCCGAGAGGTGGAGCTGGGCGCCCCGAGAGGGGGAGATGGGCATCTTGAGAGGGGGAGCTGGGCGTCCCGAGAGGGGAGCTGGGCGTCTTGAGAGGGGGAGCTGGGCGTCCCGAGAGGGGAGCTGGGCGTCTTGAGAGGGGGAGCTGGGCGTCCCGAGAGGGGGAGCTGGGCGTCCCGAGAGGGGGAGCTGGGCGTCCCGAGAGGGGGAGCTGGACATCCCGAGAGGGGAGATGGGCGTCCCGAGAGGTGGAGCTGGGCGTCTTGAGAGGGGGAGCTGGACGTCTCGAGAGAGGGAGCTGGACCTCCTGAGAGGGGGAGCTGGACGTCTCGAGAGAGGGAGCTGGGCGTCCCGAGAGGGGAGCTGGATGTCCCGAGAGGGGGAGCTGGACATCCCGAGAGGGGGAGCTGGGCGTCCCGAGAGGGGGAGCTGGACGTCTCGAGAGAGGGAGCTGGGCGTCCCGAGAGGGGAGCTGGATGTCCCGAGAGAGGGAGCTGGGCGTCCCGAGAGGGGAGCTGGATGTCCCGAGAGGGGGAGCTGGACATCCCGAGAGGGGGAGCTGGGCGTCCCGAGAGGGGGAGCTGGACGTCTCGAGAGGGGGAGCTGGACATCCCGAGAGGGGGAGCTGGGCGTCCCGAGAGGGGGAGATGGGCAGTTTTGGCTCTTCAGTGAGCACCACTCACACTCTCCATCCACACTCGCCAGTTAACAAAAATATTGGTCAACATTCCCATTTGGTTATGAAAACATTATTTCTGAATTAAAGCATCCATGTGTTAACAACTATTTTGTGTTATGCAAACATTAAGAGAACATTTTCCCTGATCATTCTGCCAACATGTGAGCGTGACTTTAGAATGTTCTCTAACTCGGAACGTTCTGAAACAAGCAGTAAAAACTAAAACATGATCTCCGTGTCGTTTCAGCCTCGCTGTCTGAGCTTGTGATCCTCTGTGTGGCCATTGGAGGCGCCGTTCTGCTGATTCTTCTGGGGGTGATGATGGTCGTGTTCGTGCGTCGCTCTCACCGCCGGAGGAATCCGGAACAAAACCACACCATCCTCCGACCAGAGCAGAAGGTCCTGACGGGCTGGTGAGGTCCAGAGGAGAGAGATCGGATGAGCTTTACTTCTGAAGCCATTTCACAAAAACACACACATGAAGACTCACACCGGTTCATGTGATGGACACCCAGGAGTTTCCTGGAATCAAGCGTCACTATTCTTCTGACAGAATGAACAGATTGTCTTTCTCTGGGAACGGGCGGACTTTGGTTGCTATTATGGCTATGCTTTTCCCTGTCCTGTAACTCTTGCTCACACACACACTGGAGGATGAGGAAGAGACACCGTGCCCATTTCTCAATATGCGTTCTTGTCTGTGCTTGTTTTAAAAATACTTCAGTTAATCCGTCACAAAATGTAGTTGAAGTCCTTTTCAGGTGAGAATGTATTTTTAATGAAAAAAGAGGCAGAGACTGGTGTTTTATGAAAAAGTTGATCTTATTGTAGCCTAGAATATACGTTTGTCAACACCAGGTATGCAAACTTGCGTCCGTGTAATTTAGACTTGCCAAGTTCAGCTCTGCAGAACGAGCTCCAGAGGACGGGAGGAATCGCATCGATCTCAGTCGTGAAAGACGTACTGTCTGTCTGAAGTCCACTAGCCTCCTCTCGATGCATCCTCCATAAAGCGGCGGATCAAGAACACATCCGGGATTTGAACTGTACTTGGCTAGATGGGAACGTTTGAATTGGAACAGTACTTGATCTACGATTGAGATCGATGGCGATTCCTCCCGTCCTCTGGAGCTCGTTCTGCCGAACTAACAAAAGTTCACATATTTGCTGTTGAGAAACGGCCACAAGCGGATCCTGTGTAGATCTGAACACAAACTCAATATCAACCAACATGATTCTCACCCAAACAAAACATATTTGTAGTAAAAAATAAAAATACTTCACTACAATTTAGTGTCATATAATTTGTATATATATATATATATATGTGTGTGTGTGTGTGTGTGTGTGTGTATACATTATATAATTTAGTGTCTCTTTAGTACCACAATATGCATCATTTTTTATTGACTTCATTGGCTGTTTCAAGAGGAGCTGAGATATAAGCTGAATATTAATGACAGACTATAATACAGGAAGAGGAAGTTCAACATTGTCACACACACACACACACACACACACACACACACACACACACACACACACACACACACACACACACACACACACACACACACACAGCTGTCATCATATTGCTATAGTGCATCAGCGCCCTCTAGTGTTCAGAATCGTCTCTGTCACATGATCCACTGTCATGACCAATCACAGTCCTTTATGATTACTGGGATATGAGATTTAACTCATTCTATTGAGCATTTCTGGGGGAATTTCTACCTTTTCTTCAGTGGAATTATTACACATTTAAGTAAGTATATTTCTGAAGTGAAAAAGAAAAACTATTCGACTGCATCGCCATCTGGAGAATCTGCTTCATCATTAATAGCAAAAACAGATATTATTCATCTTATTATATGTATATATATATATCAGTGGCGATTTCTTTAAGACTGCAAGGGAAGCTCGGCTTCCCTTATAATGTCACAAAATTAATGGTCAAATATGTACTATTATATTAACATTGTATTGACTAAAAATGCGTTAGAAATATATATATATATATATATATATATATATATATATATATATATATATATATATATATATATATATATATATATATATATATATATATATATAAATATAACACGTGATCACCACAAGACAATATTACACTTACCTCAGATAGATGATTTAATGAAAAATTAATATTAATAAATTAAAAATTAATAAAGCCTTAAGGAGATAGTTTATACACTGCAAAAAATGCCTTTCTTCTTGTTTAGTCAAAATATCTAAAAATTCTCACATTAAGAAACATTTACTAGACAAGCAAAAGTAATTGTCTTGTTTTGGGGAAAATAACTCAAAATGAAGAGAGTTTTTGCTTAAAATAAGATAAATAATCTGCCAATGGGGTGAGAGAAATAATCTTGTTTTCTGTTTGAATTAAGTTTTTAAAAATTGGGAGTTATTACACATTTGTATTTTCCCCAAAACAAGTCAATAATTGGGTAGTAAATACTTCTTGTTGTAAGAATTTGTAAATGTTTGGACTAGAAACAAGAGTAATACTGAGTAAGAAGAGCATGTGTATCACACTCGCATCATGGCTGATATATTAATAATAATAATATATTTCACTGTGAAGTAATCCTGCTGTGTTTAAGGGTTTGAGGGTTTGCTGGGAGATTTCGACTCATTAATATTGATGTTCTTCGAGTGTTTTTGACTTCCTGTTTCACCTGTTCGGCAGGTATCAAATATTCTCTCAAAATGGAGGACAGACACGAATAGCGCCTCAAACGCGGCTAATATCTGCTCGAAATACCCGCTCATATTCACTCATAACTGCCGACTGAGCTCATAAATGCCTCGCACTGATCATGGATGTACACAGAAGCTCGTTTAAGGGAGTCCTGTCGTGTGTTTTTTGCGTCGCGCTCGGTGAGTTTGACTGTTTTTCTCACACTTTCACACACTTTCAACTTTTTTGGACACATTTCAGGGATTGGTTTGATTGTAAAAGACTGTAAATCTGTAACTTGGTGTCGTTTGAGGTCCGTTTTGCTTTCTGTTCGGGTGAAAACAGCCTGTCAATCATCTGCCATATGTAAATAACATCAGGGCTATGCTAACATGAACTCCGGCATATTTAGGTGCTAATAATGCTCTTCTTACTCAGTGTTTCTGTCTTTGTTTCGAGTCCAAACATCTAAAAACTCTTAAAACAAGAAGTATTTACTAGACAAGCTAAAGTAATTGTCTTGTTTTGGGGAAAATAACTCTAAATGAAGAGAGTTTCTGCTTAAAATAAGATCAATAATCTGCCAATGGGGTGAGAATAATAATCTTAATTCAAACAGAAAACAAGATTATTTATCTCACCCCATTGGCAGATTATTGATCTTATTTTAAGCAAAAACTTCATTTTGAGCTATTT
>NC_090179.1:49193710-49208710 GCF_024679245.1 Pseudorasbora parva
TCTCTCTCTCTCTCTCTCTCTCTCTCTCTCTCTCTCTCTCTCTCTCTCTCTCTCTCTCTCTCTCTCTCTCTCTCTCTCTCTCTCTCTCTCTCTCTCTCTCTCTCTCTCTCTCTCTCTCTCTCTCTCTCTCTCTCTCTCTCTCTCTCTTTGTGTGTGTGTGTCAGTGCTGGTGAGGAGTGTGTGTGGGATCTCCGTGACGGCTCCTGCAGAGCTCAGCGGTGTCAGAGGATCCTCCATCACCCTCTCCTGCTCCTTCAGCTCCTCCAGTCGGGTCACCAGCCTGATGTCCGTCGACTGGAGCTTCCAGCCCCAGAGCGGAGGTCCTGCCAAACTGGTGAGTTATTCAGTGGGCTGCTCCAGCGTAGGCAGATCAGTATTATAGTTTATAGAATTAAATAAGACCTCATTCATTAATGTTATTTGTATATTTAGTTGAATAACTCTGATCATAATGTTAGTGTCCCCAACTGAGCAAGCCAAGCCAAAGGCGACCAAAGGAACCCAAACTCCATCAGGGCTCCATCTTGTGGACGTTTGGAGAATTGTGTCATGTCACGATAAAGACGTATTGACGTCGGGGGCTGTTGCTATAATTGTAAAAAACAGAAATAACACAATAAATAAATAAATATCGGTTCTATATATCAGTTATCGGCACATAAACACGCAAATAATCGGTATCGGTTATAAAAGATCATAATGAGTTGATGTAATTTCCTGAAATGCTCCTCTTCCAGAGGCACTGATCTCGGTGTGCATTGACTGCAGTGTGTGTTGTGTTCCTCTGCAGTTCTTCCACTTCTCGTCTCAGGCGTACCCCCCAGATGAGGATTATTTCAGGGGCCGTGTGCGGTGGTTGGGCAGCCCGTCCCGCGGAGACGCCTCCATCCAGCTGCTCAACGCCTCGCTGACCGATAACGGCACGTACATCTGTGCGGTCCGAAACCCTCCAGACTTCCAGGGAGAGCCAGCCCATACCGTCCTCAGGGTCACGCCGCAGAGTGAGAACACACACACACACACACACACACCGATCAGGCATAACATTATGAATAACACTGATCACCTGTTAGTGGGTGGGATATATTAGGCAGCAAGTGAACATTTCCTCCTCAGAGTTGATGTGTGTGAAGCAGGAGAAATGGGCAAGCGTAAGGATTAGAGCGAGTTTGGCCAGATTGTGACGGCTAGACGACTGGGTCAGAGCATCTCCAAAACTGCAGCTCTTGTGGGCTGTTCCCGGTCTGCAGTGGTCAGTATCTATCAAAAGTGCTCCAAGGAAGGACCAGTGGAGAACCGGCCACAGGGTCATGGGCGGCCAAGGCTCATTGATGACCGTGGGGAGCGAAGGCTGGCCCGTGGGGTCCGATCAAACAGACGAGCTACTGGAGCTCAAACTGCTCCAGAAGTTAAGGCTGGTTCTGATAGAAAGGTGTCCGATGGATGGCCGGGGGTGTGTGTGTGTGTGTGGCTTACCTGGGAACACATGGCCCCAGGATGCACTATGGGAAGAAGGCGAGCCGGCGGAGGCAGTGTGATGCTTTGGCCAATGTTCTGCTGGGAAACCTTGGGTCCGCCATCCATGTGGATATTACTTTGACACGCTCCACCTACCTAATCATTGCTGAGACCATGTTCAGCCTTTGATGGGAACGGTATTCTGGTGGCTGTGGCTCTTCCAGCAGGATAATGCTCCTGACACAAAGCACAAATGCTTCAGGAATGGTTTGAGGAGCACAACAACCAGTTTGAGGCGTCGACTCGGCCTCCAGATTCCCCAGATCTCAATCCAATCGAGCATCTGTGGGATGAGCCGAACAAGTCTGATTCATCCCACTTTACAACTTAGAGGACTTAAAGGGTCTGCTACTAACATCTTGGTGCCAGATCACACAGCACACCGTCTAGTGGAGTCCATCAGAGACAGGTCAGCTAGCACAATATTAGGAAGGTGCTCATAATATTATGCCTGATCAGTGTACATTCAATCAAAAGCGTCTTGCATTGCATTCAGCGTTTGATCAGTTCTTGGTTTCTCTGGGAGTCGAACCCATGATGTACCTCAGGTCGTCCTAATGAGTGTGTCTGTCTGTGTGTGTGTGTCTGTGTGTGTTTCTCGCAGGAACCTCGCTGGCCTTCACAGATGTGGGAGTGTTGCTGGTGTTTGTTCTGGTCCCGTCTGGAGTCGTCACGCTGCTCCTGCTGGGCCGGATGCTCTGTCCGTGCTCCCAAAGTTCGGCTCGGAGCCATCACTCGCCCATCGAGCTGCTCGCCCGGTGAGAAACCAGTGTGTGAAGCCAGTGTGTGAAGCCAGTGAGAGAAGCCAGTGAGAGAAGCCAGTGTGTGAAGCCAGTGAGAGAAGCCAGTGCGTGAAGCCAGTGCGAGAAGCCAGTGCGAGAAGCCAGTGCGAGAAGCCAGTGCGTGAAGCCAGTGCGAGAAGCCAGTGCGAGAAGCCAGTGCGAGAAGCCAGTGCGAGAAGCCAGTGCGTGAAGCCAGTGCGTGAAGCCAGTGCGAGAGGCCAGTGCGTGAAGCCAGTGCGAGAGGCCAGTGCGTGAAGCCAGTGCGTGAAGCCAGTGCGAGAGGCCAGTGCGTGAAGCCAGTGCGTGAAGCCAGTGCATGAAGCCAGTGAGAGAGGCCAGTGAGAGAAGCCAGTGAGTGAAGCCAGTGAGTGAAGCCAGTGCGTGAAGCCAGTGAGAGAGGCCAGTGAGAGAAGCCAGTGAGTGAAGCCAGTGCGAGAGGCCAGTGCGAGAAGCCAGTGCGAGAAGCCAGTGCGAGAAGCCAGTGAGAGAGGCCAGTGCGAGAGGCCAGTGAGAGAAGCCGGTGCGAGAGGCCGGTGCGTGAGGCCGGTGCGAGAGGCCAGTGCGAGAGGCCAGTGCGAGAGGCCAGTGCGAGAGGCCAGTGCGAGAGGCCAGTGAGTGAGGCCAGTGAGTGAGGCCAGTGCGAGAGGCCAGTGCGAGAGGCCAGTGCGAGAGGCCAGTGCGAGAGGCCAGTGAGTGAAGCCAGTGAGAGAGGCCAGTGAGAGAGGCCAGTGCGTGAGGCCAGTGCGTGAGGCCAGTGAGAGAGGCCAGTGAGAGAAGCCAGTGCGAGAGGCCAGTGAGAGAAGCCAGTGCGAGAGGCCAGTGAGAGAGGCCAGTGAGAGAGGCCAGTGAGAGAGGCCAGTGAGAGAAGCCAGTGAGAGAAGCCAGTGAGTGAAGCCAGTGCGAGAGGCCAGTGAGAGAAGCCAGTGCGAGAAGCCAGTGAGAGAGGCCAGTGAGAGAAGCCAGTGAGAGAGGCCAGTGAGAGAGGCCAGTGCGTGAAGCCAGTGCGAGAAGCCAGTGCGAGAAGCCAGTGCGAGAAGCCAGTGAGAGAAGCCAGTGAGTGAAGCCAGTGAGAGAGGCCAGTGCGAGAGGCCAGTGAGTGAAGCCAGTGAGTGAAGCCAGTGAGTGAAGCCAGTGAGAGAAGCCAGTGAGTGAAGCCAGTGCGAGAGGCCAGTGAGAGAGGCCAGTGCGAGAAGCCAGTGCGTGAAGCCAGTGAGAGAGGCCAGTGCGAGAGGCCAGTGCGTGAGGCCAGTGCGAGAGGCCAGTGCGAGAGGCCAGTGCGAGAGGCCAGTGCGAGAGGCCAGTGCGAGAGGCCAGTGAGAGAGGCCAGTGCGTGAGGCCAGTGAGAGAAGCCAGTGCGTGAGGCCAGTGAGTGAAGCCAGTGAGTGAAGCCAGTGAGAGAGGCCAGTGAGAGAGGCCAGTGAGAGAAGCCAGTGAGTGAAGCCAGTGCGTGAAGCCAGTGCGTGAAGCCAGTGCGTGAAGCCAGTGAGAGAAGCCAGTGCGAGAGGCCAGTGCGAGAGGCCAGTGAGTGAAGCCAGTGAGAGAGGCCAGTGCGTGAGGCCAGTGAGAGAGGCCAGTGCGTGAAGCCAGTGCGTGAAGCCAGTGAGAGAGGCCAGTGAGAGGCCAGTGCGAGAGGCCAGTGCGAGAGGCCGGTGCGAGAGGCCGGTGAGAGAGGCCGGTGCGTGAGGCCGGTGCGTGAGGCCGGTGCGTGAGGCCGGTGCGTGAGGCCGGTGCGTGAGGCCGGTGCGTGAGGCCGGTGCGTGAGGCCGGTGCGTGAGGCCGGTGCGTGAGGCCGGTGCGTGAGGCCGGTGCGTGAGGCCGGTGCGTGAGGCCGGTGCGTGAGGCCGGTGCGAGAGGCCGGTGCGAGAGGCCGGTGAGTGAAGCCAGTGCGAGAGGCCGGTGAGAGAGGCCAGTGCGTGAGGCCGGTGCGAGAGGCCAGTGAGTGAAGCCAGTGCGAGAGGCCGGTGAGAGAGGCCAGTGCGTGAGGCCGGTGCGAGAGGCCAGTGAGTGAAGCCAGTGCGAGAGGCCGGTGAGAGAGGCCAGTGAGAGAGGCCGGTGCGAGAGGCCAGTGAGTGAAGCCAGTGCGAGAGGCCGGTGAGAGAGGCCAGTGAGAGAGGCCGGTGCGAGAGGCCAGTGAGTGAAGCCAGTGCGAGAGGCCGGTGAGAGAGGCCAGTGCGTGAGGCCGGTGCGAGAGGCCAGTGAGTGAAGCCAGTGAGAGAGGCCGGTGCGAGAGGCCGGTGAGTGAAGCCAGTGCGAGAGGCCGGTGCGTGAGGCCGGTGCGTGAGGCCAGTGCGTGAGGCCGGTGCGAGAGGCCAGTGAGTGAAGCCAGTGAGAGAGGCCGGTGCGAGAGGCCGGTGAGTGAAGCCAGTGCGAGAGGCCGGTGAGAGAGGCCAGTGCGTGAGGCCGGTGCGAGAGGCCAGTGAGTGAAGCCAGTGAGAGAGGCCGGTGCGAGAGGCCAGTGAGTGAAGCCAGTGAGAGAGGCCAGTGCGAGAAGCTCACTGGCTTTAGATGAGTGTGTGACGAGTGTGTGTCTCTTGACAGTGAGGAGTATTCATACGGCCAGACGGAACAGAAGCCCTTTGTGTCCTGCTGTTACTTTAAGGTAAGTGTGTGTGTGCAATGGGTAGGTGTAGGGGCTGTGTGTGTGTGTGTGTGTGTGTGTGTGTGTGTGTGTGTGTGTGTGTGTGTGTGTGTGTGTGTGTGTGTGTGTGTGTGTGTGTGTGTGTGTGTAAATCCTAAATTGTTTTGACTCTATCTGTATTGACTGTGGTGTGTGTGTTTCAGGGCTCTGAATATGACGACGACGACTACAACGACTACATGCATGAGAAACAGCACGAACACACTTACGCCGAATCACAGTGTTAGACGAACTCCTTCAGTGTGTGAGAGTGTGTGAGTGTATGTGAGAGGTAGTGTGTGTGAGAGGGAGTGTGTGTGAGAGGGAGTGTGTGTGAGAGGGACTGTGTGTGAGAGGGAGTGTGTGTGTGTGTGTGTGTGTGAGACTGTATGTGAGTGTGTGTGTGTGGTTCTTGCATGGCTAAAGTTTGATAAACCCAGATGTCATTGCCTGTTTGAGTGGCTGATTGTGGTTATTTATGACACAAACGATGGACTGTTACTGTAATCTGTTAATTAAAGGAAAAGCTTCGACATCAGTGAAGCCACCGTCGGTCACATGACAGATTCGGGTGATCTGATTGGCTGATTCTATTCAACCCCATTAAGACATTTGTACAGATGCTATTTTGTTTAGATAAATATGAAATATTAACAATTTTTTTAAGAACTAATTATTTTTGATATTTCACATACAGCATTAGCACTTCTAAAGTTTCATTACTGACGCTGTTTGATTAAAGCTTTCAGCTAATGCTGAAATATGCTAATCTCAGCTATAATGTCTCTAAATGCTGTGTTCGCCGACGCTTAAGGTCAAGTGTGCTACAGCAAATGTATAGAAAATATAATTAAATGACATTTAAATGAAATCAATCTGAATGTGATCTCCTTAATCTCCAGAAACGATGGTTTATTAACAGATTTGAGCTCTAAGCAGGCCTGTACACACACAGCCGACTCACCTGAACCCTTCCCATTGGACGATGAATCCCTCTTTCCTTATTTTCCTTCCCAGATTTCCTCTTTTTCCATTCTTATCCAAATGGCCTTTTTCCTTCCTATCACTCTCTCCTAAACTGGATGATGCTCATCCCACCGGATTATTCCCAACAACATCATATCTTCACAGGTGTGGATATCCTTCTATCTTCCCTATTATCTGTTTCAAATCACCAATTAGTGGACTAATAAGCTTCATTACTGGAGTAAAAGTACACAACTTTGTTTATGTGAATCCTCCACTAAATGAGCATTTGGACATCCGTCTTCTTCCATTTTGCTCTAAACTATAAATCAGTGTTTAATAAATGCTGTGAAATCATTGAACTTCACGAGACTCTACAAGAGTGATTCCTGAAAGGCTTTCTGCAAAAACCCAAACACCTTTTAAAGAAGAAAAAAATCATCACTGACTTTCAAAGCTGCGACAGAAACGACTTTCCACTTCGAGGACCTTGATAGAAATGTAGTGGAGTAAAGAGGACGATATTTGTCTTTCAGATGGAGTGAAGTTAAAGTCAGAAGATTACAGAAAGAATAATACTCCAGTAAAGCACAGAGACTCAAACAGTGAACTTAAGTAAATGAGCTGAGTGACTGTCCACAGAATCTAGCCCATAATCCATCCCGCATCCTTTCATTCCCCGAATTCTCCATCAGTTTTAGTCACTACAGTGAAATCGTTTGTACTGCATTTATCTCACGATAATTCACCTCACATTCGACATGCCTTTTCCTGTTTTTTCTCTTCTCACTATTACTTCATTCACATTAGAGGGTGACAGGGAAGTGGATTTTCAAACCTCTCCCGTCCCACTACCACAAAAAAACTTTTGACTCACAATTACGAGTTGTAAAGTCAGAATTCTGTGATTTAATTGCGCGTTAACTCATGACAATAGTGTGATTAATCGTGAGCTAACCCACGACAATCATGTGATTAATCGTGAGCTGACCCACGAGAATTGTGATTAATCGTGAGCTAACCCACGACAATCATGTGATTAATCGTGAGCTGACCCACGAGAATTGTGATTAATTGTGAGCTAACCCACGACAATCGTGTGATTAATCGTGAGTTAACCCACGACAATCGTGTGATTAATTGTGAGTTAACCCAAGAAAATCGTGTGATTAATCGTGAGCTAACCCACGACAATCGTGTGATTAATCGCGAGTAAAACCCACAACAATCATGTGAGTAATCGTGAGCCAACCCACGAAAATAATGTGATTAATCGCAAGTAAACCCACAACAATCATGTGATTAATCGTGAGTCAACCCACGACAATCATGTGATTAATCGTGAGCTGACCCACGAGAATTGTGATTAATTGTGAGCTAACCCACGACAATCGTGTGATTAATCGTGAGTTAACCCACGACAATCGCGTGATTAATCGTGAGTTAACCCACGACAATCGTGTGATTAATCGTGAGCTAACCCACGACAATCATGATTAATTGTGAGTTAACCCACTTCAATTGTGATTAATTGTGAGTTAACCCAAGAAAATCGTGTGATTAATCGTGAGCTAACCCACGACAACCGTGTGATTAATCGCGAGTAAAACCCACAACAATCATGCGATTAATCGTGAGTCAACCCACGACAATCATGTGATTAATTGTAAGTTAACCCACGACAAGCATGTGATTAATCGTGAGTTAACCCACAACAATCATGTGATCAATTGTAAGTTAACCCACGACAATCATGATTAATTGTAAGTTATCCCATGACAATCATGTGATTAATCGTGAGTTAACCCACAACAATCATGTGATTAATCGTGAGCTAACCCACGGCAATCATGATTAATTGTGAGCTAACCCACGACAATCGTGATTAATTGTAAGTTAACCCATGACAAGCATGTGATTAATCGTGAGTTAACCCACAACAATCTTGTGATTAATCGTGAGCTAACCTACGGCAATCATGATTAATTGTAAGTTAACCC
The DNA here is from genome assembly GCF_024679245.1 of Pseudorasbora parva. Taxonomy (NCBI): domain Eukaryota; kingdom Metazoa; phylum Chordata; class Actinopteri; order Cypriniformes; family Gobionidae; genus Pseudorasbora; species Pseudorasbora parva. Next base: position 49,201,594 of record NC_090179.1, read on the forward strand.
CCGACAATCATGATTAATTGTAAGTTAACCCATGACAATCATGTGATTAATCGTGAGTTAACCCACAACAATCACGTGATTAATCGTGAGCTAACCCACGGCAATCATGATTAATCGTGAGCTAACCCACGTCAATCGTGATTAATTGTAAGTTAACCCATGACAAGCATGTGATTAATCGTGAGTTAACCCACAACAATCATGTGATTAATCGTGAGTTAACCCACAACAATCATGTGATTAATCGTGAGCTAACCCACGGCAATCATGATTAATTGTGAGCTAACCCACGTCAATCGTGATTAATTGTAAGTTAACCCATGACAATCATGTGATTAATCGTGAGTTAACCCACAACAATCATGTGATTAATCGTGAGTTAACCCACGACAATCGTGATTAATTGTAAGTTAACCCACAACAATCATGTGATTAATCGTGAGCTAACCCACGACAATCATGATTAATTGTGAGCTAACCCACGACAATCATGATTAATTGTGAGTTAACCCACTTCAATTGTGATTAATTGTGAGTTAACCCAAGAAAATCGTGTGATTAATCGTGAGCTAGCCCACGACAATCGTGTGATTAATCGCGAGTAAAACCCACAACAATCATGCGATTAATCGTGAGTCAACCCACGACAATCATGTGATTAATTGTAAGTTAACCCACGACAAGCATGTGATTAATCGTGAGTTAACCCACAACAATCATGTGATCAATTGTAAGTTAACCCACGACAATCATGATTAATTGTAAGTTATCCCATGACAATCATGTGATTAATCGTGAGTTAACCCACAACAATCATGTGATTAATCGTGAGCTAACCCACGGCAATCATGATTAATTGTGAGCTAACCCACGACAATCGTGATTAATTGTAAGTTAACCCATGACAAGCATGTGATTAATCGTGAGTTAACCCACAACAATCTTGTGATTAATCGTGAGCTAACCTACGGCAATCATGATTAATTGTAAGTTAACCCCCGACAATCATGATTAATTGTAAGTTAACCCATGACAATCATGTGATTAATCGTGAGTTAACCCACAACAATCATGTGATTAATCGTGAGCTAACCCACGGCAATCATGATTAATCGTGAGCTAACCCACGTCAATCGTGATTAATTGTAAGTTAACCCATGACAATCATGTGATTAATCGTGAGTTAACCCACAACAATCATGTGATTAATCGTGAGTTAACCCACAACAATCATGTGATTAATCGTGAGCTAACCCACGGCAATCATGATTAATTGTGAGCTAACCCACGTCAATCGTGATTAATTGTAAGTTAACCCATGACAATCATGTGATTAATCGTGAGTTAACCCACAACAATCATGTGATTAATCGTGAGTTAACCCACGACAATCGTGATTAATTGTAAGTTAACCCACAACAATCATGTGATTAATCGTGAGTTAACCCACGGCAATCGTGATCAATTGTAAGTTAACCCACGACAAGCATGTGATTAATCGTGAGTTAACCCACAACAATCATGTGATTAATCGTGAGCTAACCCACGGCAATCATGATTAATTGTGAGCTAACCCACGTCAATCGTGATTAATTGTAAGTTAACCCATGACAATCATGTGATTAATCGTGAGTTAACCCACAACAATCATGTGATTAATCGTGAGTTAACCCACGACAATCGTGATTAATTGTAAGTTAACCCACAACAATCATGTGATTAATCGTGAGTTAACCCACGGCAATCGTGATCAATTGTAAGTTAACCCACGACAATCATGATTAATTGTAAGTTAACCCATGACAATCATGCGATTAATCGTGAGTTAACCCACAACAATCATGTGATTAATCGTGAGTTAACCCACGACAATCATGTGATTAATCGTGAGTTAACCCACGACAATCGTGATTAATTGTAAGTTAACCCACAACAATCATGTGATTAATCGCGAGTTAACCCACGACAATCATGTGATTAATCGTGAGTTAACCCACGACAATCATGTGATTAATCGCGAGTTAACCCACGACAATCATGTGATTAATCGTGAGTTAACCCACGACAATCATGTGATTAATCGTGAGTTAACCCACGACAATCGTGATTAATTGTAAGTTAACCCACGACAATCATGTGATTAATCGCGAGTTAACCCACGACAATCATGTGATTAATCGCGAGTTAACCCACAACAATCATGTGATTAATCGTGAGTTAACCCACGACAATCGTGATTAATTGTAAGTTAACCCACAACAATCATGTGATTAATCGCGAGTTAACCCACGACAATCGTGATTAATTGTAAGTCAACCCACGACAAGCATGTGATTAATCGTGAGTTAACCCACAACAATCATGTGATTAATCGTGAGTTAACCCACAACAATCATGTGATTAATCGTGAGTTAACCCACGACAATCGTGATTAATTGTAAGTTAACCCATAGCAATCATGTGATTAATCGTGAGTTAGCCCAAGACAATTATGTGATTAATCGTGAGTTAACCCACAACAATCGTGATTAATTGTAAGTTAACCCACGACAATCATGCGATTAATCGCGAGTTTGCCCAAGACAATCATGTGATTAATCGCGAGCTAACCCACAACAATCATGTGATTAATCGTGAGCTAACCCACAACAGTCATGTGATTAATCGAGAGCTAACCCACAACAATCATGTGATTAATCGTGAGTTAACCCACAACAATCATGTGATTAATCGCGAGCTAACCCACAACAATCATGTGATTAATCGTGAGCTAACCCACAACAATCATGTGATTAATCGTGAGTTAACCCACAACAATCATGTGATTAATCGTGAGTTAACCCACAACAATCATGTGATTAATCGTGAGCTAACCCACAACAATTGTGATCAATCGTGAGCTAACCCACAACAATCATCTGATCAATTGTGAGCTAACCCACAACAATCATGTGATTAATCGTGAGTAAAACCCACAACAATCATGTGATCAATCGTGAGCTAACCCACAACAATCATGTGATCAATTGTGAGCTAACCCACAACAATCATGTGATTAATCGTGAGTTAACCCACGACAATCATGTGATTAATCGTGAGCTAACCCCTCGACAATCGTGATTAATTGTAAGTTAACCCACGACAATCATGTGATTAATCGCGAGTAAACCCACAACAATCATGCGATTTATCGTGAGTTAGCCCAGGACAATCATGTGATTAATCGCGAGTTAGCCCAAGACAATCATGTGATTAATCGTGAGCTAACCCACGACAATCGTGATTAATTGCGAGTTAACCCACGACAATCATGTGATTAATCGTCAGCTAACCCATGACAATCGTGATCAATTGCGAGTTAACCCACGACAATTCAATGTCGTTAATCACGATTCAATATTTTAATCGATTGGCCGCCTTAGCTAAAACCAGTTATTATTATTATTAAAAGCTGCCTAAAATTCTCTAAAAAAGTGTTGTGATTTGTCCCGCTTCCCATCCGATTGCGTGGAGTGTGGGGTTTATGGCCACCAGGGGGCGCTGGAATCCAGACATGCTTCTTCAGTGCCATCAAAACCTTCCTGTGGTCCTTCATTTAGCAGATGTGGAGATCTTTTGGATCTGTCTTGATATTATTTTATTAATATTTCTCTTCTGTTCACATGATTATGATAATGATCAAATGGTTTTATGTTGATTGGCTTCGTCTCTCTGTTTATGTGATCAGTTTATTATTGGTTGTCATGCATCTCAAGCCATTTTTCTTTATAATATCAGTGCAATATTAATCTGTGGATGTAAAAGGAGTTTTGACGCTTTGCCTGATATCGTAGAGCCTAGTGCGAGTCACACCTCTCTAATGCATCCAACACGAGTGTGTGTGTGTGTGTGTTAGTCATCCGCTCTGGATGTCGCTCTGGCCTGTTGCCATGGAGACGGTGCATAAGCGGAGATACGGGATTCAGCAGTGTCCATGGGGTCCTGTGAACACACACACACACTAGATGGATGGAGTTTCACCATCAGCTGGAGTCAGAGGATGCCGTTTCCGTGTGGTTGCCGTGGCAACAGTTGCCGGCCTGATCGGGGGTGGAGGTGCAGTCGTTTTCGGGCGCCTGATACAGACTGAAGGCATCACACACACACACACACACACACACATATATACACACACACACACAAGATCCGAATCAGCAAAATGCAAATGCTGTTAAGTCTCAGAGGACGGCGGTTGTCATGAGAAACGCATCATCGCTTTGCAGGAAGTGTGTATTACTGGATGTAATATTGATGTCATCATGATGTCATGAAGTCGATGCTGTGACTCGTCTCTGCAATCCGGCAGGTGCAGCTTCCAGAACATTAATCTGTGCTCATTTACTGATGACACACACACACACACACACACACACACACACACACACACACACACACACACACACTGGACCCTGATGTAAGTCGGTCATACAGGTTTGGAGGGACATTTTCCCGTAATTTTCCAACATGCCATGAACAACCGGTTCTCAAGATGACCTTTCGTTGTGGTGCGATGACCTTTGACCTCGAATCCCAGTTTTAGGGAACGATCAGATAAACGGACATCAGGATTGATTTCTCCCGATATAATTGAGGACTTTCCCACTGTTAAGCCCCTTTCACACTGCAGGTCGGACCCGTAATATTCCCGGAGCATTGCCGGGTCGCCTTATGTGTGAAAGCACCACGTCCCGGGATTGATTACCGAACTGAACCCGGGTCGGGGACCGAGTAACATTGCGGGGTTCGACCCGGAACGAGCGCTGTGTGAACAACTCGACCCGGGGCCGTTACGGGTTGTGTGTGAGCGCACATATTACGGTATTTCGCTGTCAGTGTGAATGGACCAAATCTAGCGGCCCGGGAACAAATTATCTGTGTATTTGCCGGAATCGCTGTGGGAAAGGGGCTATACACACACACACACACACACACACATTTACACTACCCCTAAACCTACCCATCACACACACACATTTACACTACCCCTAAACGTACCCTTCACACACACACACTCATGCGCAGAGCTGGACAGTCCCTCAGCTCATTTACTGAAGTCCACTGTTTGAGTCTCTGTGCTTTACTGGAGTATTATTTTTTCTGTAATCTTCTGACTTTAACTTCACTCCATCTGAAAGACAAATATCGTCCTCTTTACTCCACTACATTTCTATCAAGGTCCTCGAAGTGGAAAGTCGTTTCTGTCGCAGCTTTGAAAGTCAGTGATGATTTTTTTTCTTCTTTTAAAGGTGTTTGGGTTTTTGCAGAAAGCCTTTCAGGAATCACTCTTGTAGAGTCTCGTGAAGTTCAATGATTTCACAGCATTTATTAAACACTGATTTATAGGTCTTTCTTCTCCTTCTTAGCTGTCTGGATCTGGTGCCAGATGACATTTGTGTGCTCCAGACATCCTGAGAATCCATGTTTCAGTTTAAAAAAAAATCAAGATTAGTTTAGTTGGCATACACTTGGTGCATGTCTTATAAAATATTAAAAATGTAAACGTCTGGGAGAAAGAGAAGTGGAACAGTGTGAGAATATCAGATGTGTATCAGTGTATTGGATCCGTGCATTCGGCCTTAAAGTGACAGCAGCTTTGTAACTTTTCTACAAGTATTTAAATGAGTTTAAGTTAGTCGTCTGCTAGTGTGTCAGATGGAGCGTCACTGACTGGCTTAAACCATGATGGCATAATGTGCATTTATACAACTATAATACAATAATGCGGCGACATAAAGAAGGACATTTACTTTTGATACTGAAGAACTTCTGAAAACAAATACTTCTGTACTTTTACTGCAATAATGATTATTAGTCCACTAATTGGTGATTTGAAACAGATAATAGGGAAGATAGAAGGATATCCACAAAGATGGCAATATCCGAAATCCTTGTGGGGAGATTTTTTGGTCCCCATGAGGAAAACATCTTATAAATCACACAGGAGGAGTTTTTTTTGAGAAAGTAAAAATGCAGAATGTTTCCTGTGATGGGTAGGTATAGCGTGTGTGTGTGTGCGTGTGTGTGTGTGACCCTGAGATGTGTGGATGGAGAAAATCCCGCCGGATCCACGCCCTGGACCGCATGGGCATCCATTCACAGCCGTTGCCATGCCAACAAGGCAGCTTTAATGTGGCTTACAATGGACACACACACACCAACACGCACACGGACACACACTCACAGGGACAGACTGAAGCTGTTCAATCATTCATATAGAGTGTGGTCAGAGCAGGGCGGGGCCGCGCGCGCGAGCCCGGGGGAGGGGGGTGTGTGAGCGCGCGCGCCGGCGTGTGTGTGTGTGTGTGTGAGGGAGGGGGTTTATAGGGTGGGATTACTCTCATTGTTGGCAGTGGCAGCGCAGACAGACAGACTGAGGCTCAACTGTGATGAGTTTAAGCATCAGAATCATCAGCTGTTGATACAGCCGGTGTGTGTGAGAGAGAGAGAGAGAGAGAGAGAGAGAGAGAGAGAGAGAGAGAGAGAGAGAGAGAGAAGAGAGAAAAGGAAGAGAAGAGCGAGACGCTGAACGGATAAAGGATGCTGTGCTGTATCAGGAGAACTAAACCGGTAAATATACCATTATTGCTATTACTGTAACCTGTCATACACACACACACACACACACACACACACACACACACACACACACACACACACACACTGTAAAGAGCAGTGTTTAATCAGGACTGTACCTGTCAGGTGTGTGTGTGTGTGTGTGTGTGTGTGTGCTTGATGCTGGTGCTGCATTATATGAGTGTAGTAGTGAAGCTGGAGTGTGTGTGTGTGTGTGTGTGTGTGTGTGTGTGTGTGTGTGTGTGATGAGTTTCAGGGTGTGGTGTGTGTGTTTGATGCTCGTGCTGATATGAGTTTATATGAGTTTAGTAGTGATGCTGGTGTGTGTGTGTGATGAGTTTCAGGGTGTGGTGTGTGTGTGTGTCTCCACATGAGTGTCTCAGAGGAATTATAATGATTTCTCTGGAGATGAAAGTTGGATGTAATTATGCTCTCAAGCGGGAATATTATTGCTTTATGGAGTGATGGATGGTTTTATGCTCTAAAGATCCGTGTGTGTGTGTGT
>NC_090179.1:49211210-49293710 GCF_024679245.1 Pseudorasbora parva
CTCCTCCCCCTCGTGGGCATAGTCAGAAGCCTTTAGTGGCTCCTCCCCCTCGTGGGCATAGTCAGAAGCCTTTAGTGGCTCCTCCCCCTTGTGGGCCGAGTCAGAAGCCTTTAGTGGCTCCTCCCCCTCGTGGGCATAGTCAGAAGCCTTTAGTGGCTCCTCCCCCTCGTGGGCCGAGTCAGAAGCCTTTAGTGGCTCCTCCCCCTCGTGGGCATAGTCAGAAGCCTTTAGTGGCTCCTCCCCCTCGTGGGCATAGTCAGAAGCCTTTAGTGGCTCCTCCCCCTCGTGGGCATAGTCAGAAGCCTTTAGTGGCTCCTCCCCCTCGTGGGCATAGTCAGAAGCCTTTAGTGGCTCCTCCCCCTCGTGGGCCGAGTCAGAAGCCTTTAGTGGCTCCTCCCCCTCGTGGGCAGAGTCAGAAGCCTTTAGTGGCTCCTCCTCCCTCGTGGGCAGAGTCAGAAGCCTTTAGTGGCCCCTCCCCCTCGTGGGCATAGTCAGAAGCACTTAGTGGCTCCTCCCCCTCGTGGGCCGAGTCAGAAGCCTTTAGTGGCCCCTCCCCCTCGTGGGCATAGTCAGAAGCACTTAGTGGCTCCTCCCCCTCGTGGGCCGAGTCAGAAGCCTTTAGTGCCTCCTCCCCCTTGTGGGCATAGTTTAGAAGCCTTTAGTGGCTCCTCCCCTTCGTGGGTGGAGTCAGAAGCCTTTAGTGGCTCCTCCTCCCTCGTGGGCGGAATCAGAAACATTTGGTGGCTCCTCCTCCCTCGTAGGCGGAGTCAGAAGCCTTTAGTGGCTTCTCTCCCTCGTAGGCGGAGTCAGAAGCCTTTAGTGGCTCCTCCTCCCTATCTAACAAAAGCTTTGATGATGTTTGGACAGCGTAAAGGCGTGTGGCCGTTATATCAGAATATGATGCATATGATCAAACACAAACTTTCATCAATCATTTTGAACTCAAATCAAGTTAATTTTAATAATTGCTTTATTTGTAGAAAAACTGCCGTCTATCGTTAGTTTTAGTCTGACAAGCTTTACTTCAGAGATCAGCTGATGATGTCATATGACTCATGAGAATGACTCACTCTGAGTGACATCACACGCACACACACACACACACACACACACTCACAGAAATTCTTACACACACACACTCTCTCTCTCTCAACTAATGCAGAAATGACATAATTTAACATATGCAGAAATTACATCATTTCCTGCAGTCCATTACTGAGATTGCGTATGGAAATGAAAAGTGTGTGTGTGTGTGTGTGTGTGTGTGTGTGTGTGTGTGTGTGTGTGTGTGTGTGTGTGTGTGTGTGTGTAAGAAAGCCTTCATCTATCACTCATTCATCTGGCACGCGTTTGCATTTATGATTTCACACTATTTTCCTTATGAGTTTGCTCTGTGAATGTCTTTATCATGCATTATATTTGTCACATTTTCTTTCATTTTATGCTTGCTTTTTTTTTCATTAGACACATTTGAATATTAAATTAAAAGGCCTTCTGTGGACAAATGCCCCCATGGACCCTGATGGACAAGGTAAATATCGACCCTTAATATCTCGTTTTCCTCCGTCATTCACACGCTAAACTCTTTCATGTCTTCAGTTGCTTTGCTTTTGATTTGCCATGTTATGCTGATTATGATTTTTGAGATCCGTCTGGATAATTATCATTCACTTTAAATGAATTGTGTTTCAATTAAAGTGAAGATGAGACGCTCTGAATCCTGGGAAACTCGCTCGGCATATCTTTAATTGTGGGATTGCTGACAGTCCATCTGAGCTCTAGTTAGAAATCATTGATCCAGATTCTGCAAATGGACATCCAATGAAAACAAATCATAATAGAACAGATGCCTGTTGGGAAGGCCTTGTCCCTTGGCGGCTCACTGTAAAGGCCCATTCACATATTACTACACTCACCTAAAGGATTAAATGCATTTAGGGGTGTGGTCCTGGTCAAGACAATCTCCTGAACTCCAAACTGAATGTCAGAATGGGAAGGAAAGGTGATTTAAGCCGTTTTGAGCGTGGCATGGTTGTTGGTGCCAGACGGGCCGGTCTGAGTTTCTGGGATTTACACACACAACCATTTCTAGGGTTTACAAAGAATGGTGTGAAAAGAGAAGAGCATCCAGTGTCCAGCGGTCCTGTGGGAGAAAATGCCTTGTTGATGCTCGGGGTCAGAGGAGAATGGGCCGACTGATTCAAGCTGATAGAAGAGCAACTTTGACTGAAATAACCACTCGCTACAACCGAGGTATGCAGCAAAGCATTTGTGAAGCCACAACACACACAACCTTGAGGCGGATGGGCTACACTTGCAGAAGACCCCACCGGGCACCACTCATCTCCACTACAAATAGGACAAAGAGGCGACAATTTGCACAAGCTCACCGATAGTGGACAGTTGAAGACTGGAGAAATGTTGCCTGGTCTGATGAGTCTCGATTTCTGTTGAGACATTCAGATGGTAGAGTCAGAATTTGGCGTAAACAGAATGAGAACATGGATCCATCATGCCTTGTTCCCACTGTGCAGGCTGGTGGCGGTGGTGTAATGGTGTGGGGGATGTTTTCTTGGCACACTTTAGGCCCCTTAGTGCCGATTGGGCATCGTTTAAATGCCACGGCCTACCTGAGCATTGTTTCTGACCATGTCCATCCCTTTATGACCACCATGTGCCCATCCTCTGATGGCTACTTCCAGCAGGATAATGCACCATGTCACAAAGCTCCAATCATTTCAGATTGGTTTCTTGAACATGCCAATGAGTTGACTGAACTAAAATGGCCGCCACAGTCCCCAGATCTCAACCCAATAGAGCATCTTTGGGATGTGGTGGAACGGGAGCTTCGTGCCCTGGATGTGCATCCCACAAATCTCCATCAACTGCAAGATGCTCTCCTATCAATATGGGCCAACATTTCTAAAGAATGCTTTCAGCAGCTTGTTGATCAACGCCACGCAGAATTAAGGCAGTTCTGAAGGAGAAAGGGTCAAACACAGTATTAGTGTGTGTTCCTAATAATCCTTTAGGTGAGTGTGTAGTTTTAAATATCCTTCAGAAATGTAAAAAAGCTGTTATAGTTCATGTCATAGCTTCATTAACTTTACATGAGCGGTCGGGTCTCTAATATAGTGAGACTCTCCATTCTGTTCTACACTGCAAAAATGCTCTTCTTATTTAGTTATTTTTTTCTTGTTCCAGTCCAAAACTCAATTCAAAACAAGAAAAAATATCTTATGTCGTTGTACTTATATAGTAAATGCATCTTGATTTAAGAATATTTAGATATTTAGACTGGAAACAAGACAAAACTACTGAGTAAGAAGAGCATTTTTTTCCAGTGGGTATGTGCGGAAATTTGACCCTCTAGGTGTGGTGACCTGGAGACTCTTTTAGACAAATTATGAAACACCGAAAGTGGTGTCAATTAATTGCTTCTTTGATCTTCACTTTGTTGCAAGACATAGAAGCTCAATACTTTATATTTAGTGCGTAATCCACTTACTTTAAGGTCGGGCGTCTCTGTGGGCAGCTGTGTGATTTGTTTTCATTTCCACAGTTCTCTGTAAAGAATTGACTAAACCCAATACACCTTCACTGCAAAAAAGCTTTTTTACTTAGTATTTTTGTCCTGTTTTAAGTCCAAATATCTAAATATTCTAACAATAACAAGCATTTACGAAACAAGCAAACGTTTTTTTCTTTTTTGGGGGAAAAATAACTCAAAATTAAGTGAGCTTTTGCCTAAAATAAGATAAATAATCTGCCAATGGAGTAAGAAAAAATAATCTTAATTAAAAAAAAAACAAGATTATTTATCTTATTTTAAGCAAAACCTCACTTCATTTTGAGTTATTTTCCCCAAAACAAGACAATTACTTTTGCTTGTCTAGTAAATACTTCTTAATGTAAGAATTTTTAGATATTTGGACTGGAAACAAGACAAAAATACTAAGTAAGAAAAGTATTTTTTGCAGTGTTGGAGAAGCTTTGCAGTCCTACTGTTCGTAGTAAGATTACTGAAAACCAGGACACTCGGCCTGGCAATGAGATACTCAAATGATTGTTTACTCAAAGATTCTTTATTCATTTCAATACATTCAAAGTATGCCCCCTCTGTACGGATAGAAAATTGTTATATTAGGGCCAGGACAGGACTTGAAAACAGGACGTTTGGTCACCCTAAGTAAGATCCGAAGGAACTTCTCATCCATAACTTTGTGCGTCTGGTGTGCTGTGAATTAGATTGGGAAAGACTGTGGAAGCTTGGGAAAGATTATTGGGGAAGATTATTGGGGAAGATTGTGGAAGATTATTGGGGAAGATTTTTGAGGAAGATTGGGGAAGATTATTGGGAAGATTATTGGGGAAGATTGGGGAAGATTATTGGGGAAGCTCTGGAAAGATTATTGGGGAAGATTATTGGGGAAGATTGGGGAAGATTATTGGGGAAGAAGGGGAAGATTATTGAGGAAGAAGGGGAAGATTATTGAGGAAGATTGGTGAAGATTATCGTGGAAGATTAGAGAAGATTATTGGGGAAGAAGGGGAAGATTATTGAGGAAGATTGGTGAAGATTATCGTGGAAGATTAGTGAAGATTATTGGGGAAGATTATTGGGGAAGATTAGGGAAGATTATTGGGGAAGATTGGGGAAGATTATTGGGGAAGAAGGGGAAGATTATTGAGGAAGATTGGTGAAGATTATTGAGGAACATTAGAGAAGATTATTGGGGAAGATTATTGGGGAAGATTGGGGAAGATTATTGGGGAAGAAGGGGAAGATTATTGAGGAAGATTGGTGAAGATTATTGAGGAAGATTAGGGAAGATTATTGGGGAAGAAGGGGAAGATTATTGGGGAAGATTAGGGAAGATTATTGGGGAAGATTAGGGAAGATTATTGGGGAAGATTAGGGAAGATTATTGGGGAAGATTATTGGGGAAGATTATTGGGGAAGATTGGGGAAGATTATTGAGGAAGATTGGGGAAGATTATTGGGGAAGATTATTGGGGAAGTTTATTGGGGAAGACTGGGGAAGATTATTGGGGAAGAAGGGGAAGATTATTGAGGAAGATTGGTGAAGATTATCGTGGAAGATTAGAGAAGATTATTGGGGAAGAAGGGGAAGATTATTGAGGAAGATTGGTGAAGATTATCGTGGAAGATTAGTGAAGATTATTGGGGAAGATTATTGGGGAAGATTAGGGAAGATTATTGGGGAAGATTGGGGAAGATTATTGGGGAAGAAGGGGAAGATTATTGAGGAAGATTGGTGAAGATTATTGAGGAACATTAGAGAAGATTATTGGGGAAGATTATTGAGGAAGATTATTGGGGAAGATTATCGTGGAAGATTAGGGAAGATTATTGGGGAAGATTGGGGAAGATTATTGGGGAAGAAGGGGAAGATTATTGAGGAAGATTGGTGAAGATTATCGTGGAAGATTAGAGAAGATTATTGGGGAAGAAGGGGAAGATTATTGAGGAAGATTGGTGAAGATTATCGTGGAAGATTAGTGAAGATTATTGGGGAAGATTATTGGGGAAGATTAGGGAAGATTATTGGGGAAGATTGGGGAAGATTATTGGGGAAGAAGGGGAAGATTATTGAGGAAGATTGGTGAAGATTATTGAGGAACATTAGAGAAGATTATTGGGGAAGATTATTGGGGAAGATTGGGGAAGATTATTGGGGAAGAAGGGGAAGATTATTGAGGAAGATTGGTGAAGATTATTGAGGAAGATTAGGGAAGATTATTGGGGAAGAAGGGGAAGATTATTGGGGAAGATTAGGGAAGATTATTGGGGAAGATTAGGGAAGATTATTGGGGAAGATTAGGGAAGATTATTGGGGAAGATTATTGGGGAAGATTATTGGGGAAGATTGGGGAAGATTATTGAGGAAGATTGGGGAAGATTATTGGGGAAGATTATTGGGGAAGTTTATTGGGGAAGACTGGGGAAGATTATTGGAGAATATTATTGGGGAAAATTGAGGAATATTATTAGAGAAGATTATTGGGAAAGATTGGTGAAGATTATTGGGGAAGATTGGGAAAGATTATTGAGGAAGATTAGTGAAGATTGGGGAAGATTATTGTGGAAGATTAGTGAAGATTGGGGAAGATTATTGAGGAAGATTGGTGAAGATTATCGTGGAAGATTAGTGAAGATTATTGGGGAAGATTATTGGGGAAGATTAGGGAAGATTATTGGGGAAGATTGGGGAAGATTATTGGGGAAGAAGGGGAAGATTATTGAGGAAGATTGGTGAAGATTATTGAGGAACATTAGAGAAGATTATTGGGGAAGATTATTGGGGAAGATTGGGGAAGATTATTGAGGAAGATTGGTGAAGATTATTGAGGAAGATTAGGGAAGATTATTGGGGAAGAAGGGGAAGATTATTGGGGAAGATTAGGGAAGATTATTGGGGAAGATTAGGGAAGATTATTGGGGAAGAAGGGGAAGATTATTGGGGAAGATTAGGGAAGATTATTGGGGAAGATTAGGGAAGATTATTGGGGAAGATTAGGGAAGATTATTGGGGAAGATTGGTGAAGATTATTGAGGAAGATTAGGGAAGATTATTGGGGAAGAAGGGGAAGATTATTGGGGAAGATTAGGGAAGATTATTGGGGAAGAAGGGGAAGATTATTGGGGAAGATTAGGGAAGATTATTGGGGAAGATTAGGGAAGATTATTGGGGAAGATTAGGGAAGATTATTGGGGAAGATTGGTGAAGATTATTGAGGAAGATTAGGGAAGATTATTGGGGAAGATTAGGGAAGATTATTGGGGAAGATTAGGGAAGATTATTGGGGAAGAAGGGGAAGATTATTGAGGAAGATTGGTGAAGATTATTGAGGAAGATTAGGGAAGATTATTGGGGAAGAAGGGGAAGATTATTGGGGAAGATTAGGGAAGATTATTGGGGAAGATTGGGGAAGATTATTGGGGAAGATTAGAGAAGATTATTGGGGAAGATTATTGGGGAAGTTTATTGGGGAAGACTGGGGAAGATTATTGGAGAATATTATTGGGGAAAATTGAGGAATATTATTAGGGAAGATTATTGGGAAAGATTGGGGAAGATTATTGGGGAAGATTGGGAAAGATTATTGAGGAAGATTAGTGAAGATTGGGGAAGATTATTGTGGAAGATTAGTGAAGATTGGGGAAGATTATTGAGGACGATTGGGGAAGATTATTGTGGAAGATTAGTGAAGATTGGGGAAGATTATTGAGGACGATTGGGGAAGATTATTGTGGAAGATTAGTGAAGATTGGGGAAGATTATTGAGGACGATTGGGGAAGATTATTGTGGAAGATTGGAGAAGATTATTGTGGAAGATTGGGGAAGATTATTGTGGAAGATTGGGGAAGATTATTGTGGAAGATTGGGGAAGATTATTGTGGAAGATTGGGGAAGTTATTGGGGAAGATTAGTGAAGATTGGGGAAGATTATTGAGGACGATTGGGGAAGATTATTGTGGAAGATTGGAGAAGATTATTGTGGAAGATTGGGGAAGATTATTGTGGAAGATTGGGGAAGATTATTGTGGAAGATTGGGGAAGATTATTGTGGAAGATTGGGGAAGTTATTGGGGAAGATTATTGGGGAAGATTATTGAGGAAGATTGGGGAAGATATTGGGGAAGATTATTGGGGAAGATATTGGGGAAGATTGGGGAAGATTGGGGAAGATTATTGAGGAAGATTGGGGAAGATTATTGGGGAAGATTATTGGGGAAGTTTATTGGGGAAGACTGGGGAAGATTATTGGAGAATATTATTGGGGAAAATTGAGGAATATTATTAGGGAAGATTATTGGGAAAGATTGGGGAAGATTATTGGGGAAGATTGGGAAAGATTATTGAGGAAGATTAGTGAAGATTGGGGAAGATTATTGTGGAAGATTAGTGAAGATTGGGGAAGATTATTGAGGACGATTGGGGAAGATTATTGTGGAAGATTAGTGAAGATTGGGGAAGATTATTGAGGACGATTGGGGAAGATTATTGTGGAAGATTAGTGAAGATTGGGGAAGATTATTGAGGACGATTGGGGAAGATTATTGTGGAAGATTGGAGAAGATTATTGTGGAAGATTGGGGAAGATTATTGTGGAAGATTGGGGAAGATTATTGTGGAAGATTGGGGAAGATTATTGTGGAAGATTGGGGAAGTTATTGGGGAAGATTATTGGGGAAGATTATTGAGGAAGATTGGGGAAGATATTGGGGAAGATTATTGAGGAAGATTGGGGAAGTTATTGGGGAAGATTGGGGAAGATTATTGTGGAAGATTGGGGAAGATTATTGTGGACGATTGGGGAAGTTATTGGGGAATATTATTGTGGAAGATTATTGGGGAAGATTATTGAGGAAGATTGGGGAAGATTATTGGGGAAGATTGGGGAAGATTATTGTGGAAGATTGGGGAAGATAATTGGGGAAGATTATTGGGGAAGATTATTGAGGAAGATTGGGGAAGATTATTGGGGAAGATTGGGGAAGATTATTGTGGAAGATTGGGGAAGTTATTGGGGAAGATTATTGGGGAAGATTATTGAGGAAGATTGGGGAAGATATTGGGGAAGATTATTGAGGAAGATTGGGGAAGTTATTGGGGAAGATTGGGGAAGATTATTGTGGAAGATTGGGGAAGATTATTGTGGACGATTGGGGAAGTTATTGGGGAATATTATTGTGGAAGATTATTGGGGAAGATTATTGAGGAAGATTGGGGAAGATTATTGGGGAAGATTGGGGAAGATTATTGGGGAAGATTGGGGAAGATAATTGGGGGAGATAATTGGGGAAGATTGGGGAAGACTGGGGAACGTTTTTTGGGGAAGATTATTGGTGAAGATTAATAACAAAGATTGCAGAAGATTATTGGGGAAGATTAATGGCAAATATTGCAGAAGATTATTAGGGAAGATTATTGAGGAAGATTGGGGAAGATTATTGTGGAATATTGTGGAAGATTGGGGAAGATTGGGGAAGATTATTGAGGAAGACTGGGGAAGATTGAGGAAGATTGGGGAAGATTATTGTGGAATATTATTGTGGAAGATTGGGGAAGATTATTGAGGAAGACTGAGGAAGATTGAGGAAGATTATTGGGGAAGATTATTGAGGAAGATTGGGGAAGATTATTGTGGAATATTATTGGGGAAGATTATTGGGGAAGATTGGGGAAGATTATTGTGGAATATTATCGTGGAAGATTGGGGAAGATTATTGGGGAAGATTATTGAGGAAGATTGGGGAAGATTATTGGGGAAGATTATTGGGGAAGATTATTGAGGAAGATTGGGGAAGATAGGGGAAGATTATTGAGGAAGATTGGGGAAGATAGGGGAAGATTATTGAGGAAGATTGGGGAAGATTATTGAGGAATATTATTGGGGAAGATTATTGGGGAAGATTATTGAGGAAGATTGGGGAAGATTATTGTGGAATATTATTGTGGAAGATTGGGGAAGATTATTGTGGAATATTATTGAGGAAGATTATTGGGGAAGATTGAGGAAGATTATTGGGGAAGATTATTGTGGAAGATTATTGAGGAAGACTGGGGAAGATTGGGGAAGATTATTGGGGAAGATTATTGTGGAAGATTATTGAGGAAGACTGGGGAAGATTGGGGAAGATTATTGGGGAAGATTATTGGGGAAGATTATTGAGGAAGATTATTGGGGAAGATTGAGGAAGATTATTGGGGAAGATTATTGGGGAAGATTATTGGGGAAGATTGAGGAAGATTATTGGGGAAGATTATTGAGGAAGATTGGGGAAGATTATTGTGGAATATTATTGTGGAAGATTATTGAGGAAGATTATTGAAGAAGATTGGGGAAGATTATTGGGGAAGATTATTGAGGAAGATTGGGGAAGATTGGGGAAGATTATTGAGGAAGATTGGGGAAGATTATTGGGGAAGATTATTGGGGAAGATTATTGAGGAAGATTGGGGAAGATAGGGGAAGATTATTGAGGAAGATTGGGGAAGATTATTGAGGAAGATTGGGGAAGATTATTGAGGAAGATTGGGGAAGATTATTGGGGAAGATTATTGGGGAAGTTTATTGGGGAAGACTGGGGAAGATTATTGGAGAATATTATTGGGGAAAATTGAGGAATATTATTAGGGAAGATTATTGGGAAAGATTGGGGAAGATTATTGGGGAAGATTGGGAAAGATTATTGAGGAAGATTAGTGAAGATTGGGGAAGATTATTGTGGAAGATTAGTGAAGATTTGGGAAGATTATTGAGGACGATTGGGGAAGATTATTGTGGAAGATTAGTGAAGATTGGGGAAGATTATTGAGGACGATTGGGGAAGATTATTGTGGAAGATTGGAGAAGATTATTGTGGAAGATTGGGGAAGATTATTGGGGAAGATTGGGGAAGATTATTGTGGAAGATTGGAGAAGATTATTGTGGAAGATTGGAGAAGATTATTGTGGAAGATTGGAGAAGATTATTGTGGAAGATTGGGGAAGATTATTGTGGAAGATTGGGGAAGATTATTGTGGAAGATTGGGGAAGATTATTGTGGAAGATTGGGGAAGATTATTGTGGACGATTGGGGAAGTTATTGGGGAAGATTATTGAGGAAGATTGGGGAAGTTATTGGGGAAGATTATTGAGGAAGATTGGGGAAGTTATTGGGGAAGATTGGGGAAGATTGGGGAAGATTATTGTGGACGATTGGGGAAGTTATTGGGGAATATTATTGTGGAAGATTATTGAGGAAGATTGGGGAAGATTATTGGGGAAGATTATTGAGGAAGAATGTGGAAGATTATTGTGGAAGATTGGGGAAGATTATTGTGGAAGATTGGGGAAGATTATTGTGGATGATTGGGGAAGTTATTGGGGAATATTATTGGGGAAGTTATTGGGGAAGATTATTGAGGAAGATTATTGGGGAAGATTGGGGAAGATTATTGGGGAAGATTGGGGAAGATAATTGGGGGAGATAATTGGGGAAGATTGGGGAAGACTGGGGAACGTTTTTTGGGGAAGATTATTGGTGAAGATTAATAACAAAGATTGCAGAAGATTATTGGGGAAGATTAATGGCAAATATTGCAGAAGATTATTAGGGAAGATTATTGAGGAAGATTGGGGAAGATTATTGTGGAATATTATTGTGGAAGATTGGGGAAGATTGGGGAAGATTATTGAGGAAAACTGGGGAAGATTGGGGAAGATTATTGTGGAATATTATTGTGGAAGATTGGGGAAGATTATTGAGGAAGACTGGGGAAGATTGAGGAAGATTATTGGGGAAGATTATTGAGGAAGATTGGGGAAGATTGAGGAAGATTGGGGAAGATTATTGTGGAATATTATTGTGGAAGATTGGGGAAGATTGAGGAAGATTATTGGGGAAGATTATTGAGGAAGATTGGGGAATATTATTGTGGAATATTATTGTGGAAGATTGGGGAAGATTATTGAGGAAGACTGGGGAAGATTGAGGAAGATTATTGGGGGAGATTATTGAGGAAGATTGGGGAAGATTATTGGGGAAGATTATTGGGGAAGATTATTGAGGAAGATAGGGGGAGATTATTGAGGAAGATTGGGGAAGATTATTGTGGAATATTATTGTGGAAGATTGGGGAAGATTGGGGAAGATTATTGAGGAAGACTGGGGAAGATTGAGGAAGATTATTGGGGAAGATTATTGAGGAAGATTGGGGAAGATTATTGTGGAATATTATTGTGGAAGATTGGGGAAGATTATTGGGGAAGATTATTGAGGAAGATTATTGAGGAAGATTGGGGAAGATTGGGGAAGATTATTGAGGAAGATTGGGGAAGATTATTGAGGAAGATTATTGAGGAAGATTGGGGAAGATTGGGGAAGATTATTGAGGAAGATTGGGGAAGATTATTGAGGAAGATTGGCGAAGATTATTGGGGAAGATTATTGAGGAAGATTGGGGAAGATTATTGAGGAAGATTGGCGAAGATTATTGGGGAAGATTATTGAGGAAGATTGGGGAAGATTATTGAGGAAGATTGGGGAAGATTATTGGGGAAGATTATTGAGGAAGATTGGGGAAGATTATTGAGGAAGATTGGGGAAGATTATTGGGGAAGATTATTGAGGAAGATTGGGGAAGATTATTGGGGAAGTTTTGAAGAAGATTGGGAAAGATTATTGGGGAAGATTGGGGAAGATTATTGGGGAAGATTGGGGAAGATTATTAAAGGAAGATTATTGAGGACAATTGGGGAAGATTATTGGGGAAGATTATTGGGGAAGATTATTGGGGAAGATTATTGAGGAAGATTGGGGAAGATTATTAAGGGAAGATTATTGAGGAAAATTGGGGAAGACTGGGAAACGTTTTTGGGGGAAGATTATTGTGGAAGATTAATGGAAAAGATTGCAGAAGATTATTGGGGAAGACTGGGAAAGATTAATGGGGAAGACTGGGGAATATTATTGGGAACGACTGGGGAAGATTAGGGAAGATTATTGGGGAAGATTAGGGAAGATTATTGGAGAAGATTTATTGGGGAAGACTGGAGAGGATTATTGGGGAAGATTGGAGAAGACTGTGGAAGATTATTGGGGAATATTATTGGGGTGTAGGTTTATGCCAGAGGGTTCAGTGGTTATACTGCTCCCAAACCCAGATTTTCTGCCAAAAGTGCTGTCTGATTTACAGCTAAATTGATCAGATGAACTTCATCCATTTTATTTCACAAGAAAATGAGGAAATGGAGCAAATTCAGTCACCAATTTGCCCAGTAAGAACACTGTTATTGCGCCTTCCCTTCGCACGGTGCCTTACAGAGTCTTCACATACAATAGAATCTGTATGGGAGTAGCAATATAGTCTCAATACATTAGCGGCCATTTGGTTACTTTCTTTCCACCTTCAGGCAGCCCTGGGATATGTTCCTATCAAAACATATCAATCAAGGCTCTAATTAGGGAGTGACCGACACAGCTGGATTGTCTTAAAGAGCAAGTATCCACATCACCACACCTAGAGAGTTAAATTCACGAACATACAGAATATGTAAAGGAGTGGTCTCTTCACCCAGAGAACCAGGGTTACATTGCAACCAAATCTTTTCTGCGTTTTCAAACGTTTGGTGGAGCAACAGTTTGAAGAGTATATTGTTAAACAAGCTGATCAGTAAGATATCAGTATGAACACTTTAATCACAATAAAATCAAAGCCATATGTCAACCCAAGTTGTGTTCCAAATTTGAAGTTCCAAATTACAAACTTTGAGGTTCCTGTGAGATTTTGAGAACAGCCACCGGGTGAAACACACACACTGATGCATCACAAACTAATATACTTCTGTCACTAAACAGTGGGCAAATATGAAACCTTCCCAACGATAAAATCTTTCTCGATATGTGTGACGCTGACAGTTTGTCACTTGAGTGTGCGTGAGTGTTTTACAGGGAAATGTGAGCTGCTCAGATGAGTCAGTTTGAGTTACTGATAGTGTGTGTTTTTGGTCTCAGGTTGAGAAGAATGAAGAGGCCGATCAGGAGATCAAGCAGGATGGAACCAAACCGGAGGAAAACGCCCACAAGGCCGCCACCAAGATCCAGGCCAGCTTCCGTGGACATATCACCCGGAAAAAAATGAAGGATGGAGAGAAAGAAGAGGACAATGACGCCGCCCCAGACGAGTCCGCTGAGACCCCGGAGGAGAAGGAGGAGCGAGTCTCTCCATCCGAGGAGAAACCGGAAACTGAGGTTTCCACGGAAACAGCAGAGGAGAGCAAAGCAGCTGAGCAGCCTAATTCGCCCGCTGCAGCCGAAGCCCCGCCCACCCCTGCTGCTGACCCCGCCCCCTCAGACACGCCCATTAAAGAGGAAGTGCCGGAGCAGCAGCAGGAAACGGAGGAGCCAAAGGAAGCTGAAAGCGACGATGCAAATGCACAGAAGGAGAATGAGAAGCAGGAGGAAGCCAAACAAGCCGATGTGCCTGACGCCGCCGCTGCCGAGAGCCAGGAAACAGACCAAATAGACAAAAAAGGTACTTCAGAAACACAAACACAGTCACCCAATTAACCAGTGTGAGTGTAGCATAAAACTCGACCCATTACCTATAAACAAGTCAGATATCAGTGAGAAATCCACTAGGGCAGGGCTATTCAAATCCTGCAGAATTTAGCTCCAACCCTAATCAAACACACCCAAATGTGATTTCTAATGATCCTGAAGACATTGATTAGCATGTTCAGGTGTGTTTGATTAGGGTTGGAGCTAAACTTTGCTGCACATTTTTCTGCTGGGCAAGATTTGAATAGCCCTGCTCTAGAGGGTCACAGTTTAGTTGGTTAGTTTCAGCGGTCAAGATGTTTATAACTACATGTTCGTTTTCCATTGAGCATACGTGTATTCTGAATATGAGCGCTGTTGCTAAATTGCAATATATTTATGTACTTAAAGGGGATGAAATACTCAGTCAATCTCATGTCAATATTTAGTACGGATAGAGTAGTATTGCATCCTTCATATCTCCGAAAAGTCTTTAGTTTTATTATATTTATTTAAAAAAAGATAGGCTGTACCGAGTCTTTCTGGAAAAAAACGAGCGGCTGGAGAAGTGTCGTGTGGGCGGAGCTAAAGAATGACGAGGTGTATCGTGTGAGCGGAGCTAAAGAACGACGAGGTGTATCGTGTGAGCGGAGCTAAAGAATGACGAGGTGTATCGTGTGGGCGGAGCTAAAGAACGACGAGGTGTATCATGTGGGCGGAGCTAAATAATGACGAGGTGTATCGTGTGGGCGGAGCTAAAGAATGACGAGGTGTATCGTGTGAGCGGAGCTAAAGAATGACGAGGCGTATCGTGTGGGCGGAGCTAAATAATGACGAGGTGTATCGTGTGGGCGGAGCTAAAGAATGACGAGGTGTATCGTGTGAGCGGAGCTAAAGAATGACGAGGTGTATCGTGTGAGCGGAGCTAAAGAACAACGAGGTGTATCGTGTGGGCGGAGCTAAAGAACGGCGAGGTGTATCATGTGGGCGGAGCTAAATAATGACGAGGTGTATTGTGTGGGTGGAGCTAAAGAACGACGAGGTGTATCATGTGGGTGGAGCTAAAGAATGACGAGGCGTATTGTGTGGGCGGAGCTAAAGAACAACGAGGTGTATCGTGTGGGCGGAGCTAAAGAACGGCGAGGTGTATCGTGTGGGCGGAGCTAAGAATGACGAGGCGTATTGTGTGGGTGGAGCTAAAGAACGACGAGGTGTATCATGTGGGTGGAGCTAAAGAATGACGAGGCGTATTGTGTGGGCGGAGCTAAAAAATGACGAGGCGTATTGTGTGGGCGGAGCTAAAGAATGATTGGGTTGAGAGCGAAAAGTTAACTGTGGACAGTTAACATAGTTAACTGTAACTATGGAAGTAGGAAATGGCTCCAGTTAACTGTTTGGTTACTGACATTCTTCAAAATACAGCAGGACGCCTCTATGGTATCTACTGTAACTTTAAAAAAAGTTTTACAACATTTGTGTGCGGCCTTTGACACAGTAGATGACAATCTCGCTGTCTCGGCTAAAAAAACAATGTAGGAATTTGAGGTGTGGCTCGAGTCATATCTAACACACAGACGTTTTTCAGTAGGACTGGGTGAGTGGATATCAGCCCCAGCTCCACTGCAGTAATGCTCTTCTTATCAGTAATCTTGTCTTGTTTCCAGTCTAAATATCTAAGTATTCTTAAATCAAGATGCATTTACTAGATCAGTAAAACGACAGAAGATATTTATTCTAGTTTTGTTGAAAATGAAATCAAAATTAAGTGAGTTTTTGCTTAACCACTTAACATCTGGTAACATTTTTGGGGTTTCCGCCTGGATTTGGCCTACCCAAATTGAAAAGCTTCCCATACACACACACATACATTGGTCTTTAAATTCAAAATATTGGTGTTATTTTACAGGAAAACCTTTGAAGTTACACTGAGCATATTAACCGCTCCAAAAAAGAGACGCTTTTTTGTTATTTGTTATAAATTCAGCATGGTAACAAACATGCTAATCGTGTTAGCATTATGCTATTTGTGTTAACATTATGCTATCAACATGCTTATCGTGTTAGCATCATGTTAACAACATGCTAATCATGTTACCATTATGCAAACAATATGGTAGTAGTGTTAGCTTTATGTAAATCATAGCATTATGGTAGCAAACATGCTAATTGGTTTGCATTTGGCTAGCAGTGTAGGGGAAAGTTTTGCCATTGCAAGCACCACTCACATTTTCTTCAGGAAATGCTCTTTGTTTGATGATGTTTTATTCCCTTTGTGGACACGGACAGTATACCGCACACACATTTACAATGGAGAGACTGAAAGCTCTCGGACTAAATATAAAATATCTATGAGCCGAGGTCTTACGGTTGTGGAACGACATTAGGGAGAGTCATTAATGATATCATTTTCATTTTTGGATGAACTTGAAACAGCATTTTACCTTTAAAAAGTAGCTAACACTTTACAGTAAGGTTTCATTTGTGTAACTGCGTTAGTTTTAAAATGTGCCAATGAACAATACTTCAGTTGTAGTAATGTTAGCAAAGATGAATAACATGTATTGCTTATGGTTAGCTAATGCATCAACTAATGGGATCTTGCGGTAAATGTGTGGCAGAAAAGTAAATCCGGCATCCATTAATTCTGACATCATCTGGACATTCTCCAGTTCTCCGCGGTTTGGCTGAAAGCTCTTCACTGACCAGAGTTTCCGTCACATTAATGAGCAACATTAACTCAAGCGGTGGTTTGTAAGCAGAGTTGGGGAAAGTTACATTCAAATGTAATGCGTTACAATATTGCGTTACTCCCTTAAAGAGTCACTAATTGCATTACTTAGTTACTTTTTAAGAAAAGTAATGCGTTACAATATTGCGTTACTCCCTTAAAGAGTCACTAATTGCGTTACTTAGTTACTTTTTAAGAAAAGTAATGCGTTACAATATTGCGTTACTCCCTTAAAGAGTAACTAATTGTGTTACTTAGTTACTTTTTAAGAAAAGTAATGCGTTACAATATTGCGTTACTCCCTTAAAGAGTAACTAATTGTGTTACTTAGTTACTTTTTAAGAAAAGTAATGCGTTACAATATTGCGTTACTCCCTTAAAGAGTAACTAATTGTGTTACTTAGTTACTTTTTAAGAAAAATAATCCATTACAATATTGCGTTACTCCCTTAAAAAGTAACTAATTGTGTTACTTAGTTACTTTTTAAGAAAAATAATCCATTACAATATTTTGTTACTCCCTTAAAAAGTAACTAATTGTGTTACTTAGTTACTTTTTAAGAAACATAATCCGTTACAATATTGGTTACTCCCTTAAAGAGTCACTAATTGCGTTACTTAGTTACTTTTAAAGAAAAGTAATGCGTCACAATATTGGTTACTCCCTGGGCTGGGCTTGTTATATATAAATAAAGCAAAAAAGTTCATTTTTTTAGCAAATGAAAAGACCCTTTCACACCAAAAGTGAAATAATAAGCCTCGGGTAACACTTACTTAAAGTAATTTTTGCATCTGGTTTAAATGAGTCCTTAAAGGTCATCAGCAAGTACATCGGTCAATAAAGTGAGATTGAATGCATACAAATATTTGATTTATTTAACATTTAATAACTGTCAGTTTGCAGTTCACAGATCTTATTAATTTTGAGGAGTCATTTTTTGTGCAAATGAGATGAGTAAAGCACGCTAGAATCACAATAACCATGGTTTACACACAACGGCTCCACACTTACGGTTTTGGGATATTACAATATTAGGACAAGAGAGCCGTCAGTCAATAAATGGGAAACAAAGTGGCTTGTGTTACTTATTTAAAAAAGTAACTCAGATATTTTGTTGTAAGTTTTAAAAGTAATGCATTACTTTAGTAGTTACTTGAAAAAGTAATCTGGTTGCGTAACTCGAGTTACTTGTAGAGCCGATGATTGTAAGTGTGTTTGTTGTGGTCTTTGCAGAGGCCGTGGATGACTCTAAACCAGCAGAGGAGGCCGTTTCAGACGCCGGCAAAGAGGAGAACGTTTAACAGACGACCAGAGAAATGTAAAATCGTTAATGATTGACAGACTGCTCTTCACCCAGTCTGCTTTTATGTTTGTCCTCTCTTTTCTGGTGTGATTTTCTGACATTTGGAGGGAGTTTTCCAATGCAGCGAAGGACACAAACCTTGAGCTTTTCTCCTCCAGCGATCTCCATCTTTTGGCCATTTCTGGCTCATCGCATGAGAATCCTTCCTCCAGAGACCAGAACCTTCTCACACACACCCAACTAATACATGTGGCTTCTTTTAATGTCCGTGGTGTTGTTATGACAGTTTAATTGGATATATTGCTGCACTGATGTTAAAAATTGGAGAAAATCCAACAAAAAGAAAAAAGCGCCAGCCTTTCTGTTCAAGTGAGTTTGAATCTTAAGGAGTAAAATCGTGGAAAATGGTTTTAATGTCTGTTTTCAAAATAAAGAAATGTGCCAATTATGTTCATGACGTGCCTTGTTCTTTCAGTCTGAGGATGATGAGTATTAATCAGGATCATATTTAATGTCAGATGTGCAAATGTTGCCAGGGATTATGATAATTGGTGCTTAATTCTTCCAGGATTTAAGATTGTTTAATAATGCAGTTCCTGCATTATTAACTGCACTGCAAAAAAATGCTTTTTTTATATTTGTATTTTTGTTTTGTTTCTCATCCGGACATTTAAAAAACTCTTAAAACAAGAAGTATTTACTAGACAAGCAAACGTAATTGTCTTGTTTTGGGAAAAAATAACTCAAAATGAAGAGAGATTTTGCTTAAAATAAGGTAAATTATCTGCCAGGTAAGCAAATTAATCTTAATTCAAACAGAAAACAAGATTATTTAGTTTACCCCATTGGCAGATTATTTTGCTTATTTTATGCTATGTTTTCCCAAAACAAGATAATAATTTGTACTTGTCTAGTAAATGTTTCCTAATGTAAGAATTGTGAGATATTTTGACTAGAAACAAGACAAAAATACTAAGTCAGAAGAGCATTTTTTGCAGTGTAAAGGCCAGATGTCTGAATTTATCAGTTTCCCTCTGCAAATGAGGATACATTATTGACCTAAAATGAATACTTCTCTTGTACAAAAAACAAAACAAAATTAAATTCTTATTTAAAGGTTTACTTGTAAGACACTTACAGAAAAATACTTATGGAAAGGGTGCTTATAAAATGCTTATGGAAAGTGTACTTATTAAAAGCAAACTTCTAAAACGAATGAAAGGTATACTATAAAATGCTTATAGAAAATATTTAATATACAGTAAGTGTACTTAAAAATAATTTGGAAAAGTAATGCTGATAAACACGTCTGAAAAGTGTACTCATAAAATTCTTATAGAAAATATTTATGATAATTAAACTTGTAAAATACTTATGAAAGGGTTATAAAATACTTATGAAAAGTGTACTTATGAAATATTTATAAAAAGTGTAGTTATGAAACACTTATTATAAAAAGTACTTATACAATTCTTATAGAAAATATTTATTATAAGTGAACTTATAAAATACTTTTGAAATACTTAAAAAGTATAATTATGAAATACTTATGCATTTTTTATGAAAATTATACTTAGAAAATGCTTATAGAAAATATTTATGATAAGTGTACTTATAAAATGCATATGAAAAGTGTTCTTTCGAAACACTTATTAAACATAATTATATTTTTTAATAAAACATACTTGTAAAATGTTATAGAAAATACTTATAAAAAGTGTACTTATGAAACAATATTTAAAAAAAGTTAACTTATATAATTTTTATAGAAAATATTTATAAGTCAAGTTAAAAAAATGTATGGAAAATATTTATATATTCTCATAAAATACTTAATAAATAGTTATAAAAAGTGTACTTATAAATTGCTTATAAAAATATTTAGGATAAGTGTACATATAAAACACTTTTAAAATACTTATAAAAAGTGTACTTTTGAAACACTTGAAATACTTATAAAAAGAGTATTTATGAACCACACAATATTTTCTATACGAATTTTATAAGTAAATTTTTTATAAATTTCAAAAGCATTTTCTAAGTACACTTTTCATAATTATTTTAAGTATACTTTTTATTATAAGTATTTTCTTAGTACACTTATAAGTATTTCAAACGTATTTCATAAGTAAACCTTTTGTAATTATTTAAAAATTATTTCATAAGTACACTTTTTATATAAGTATTTCGTAAGTATTTTATAAGTACACTTTTCATAAGAATTTTATGAGTACACTTTTTATAAGTATTTCATAAGTATTTAATAAGTATTCTTTTCACAAGTATGGTATTATTAAGTATTAAGTATGGTATTATTAAAATGTTTCATAAGGACACTTTTTATAAGTATTTCATATGTATTCTTTTCATAAATATTTTGTAAGTTTTGTATTATAAAGTATTATAAAATGTTTCATGAGTACACTTTTATAAGTATTTCATATGTAATCTTTTCATAAATATTTTATAAGTATTGTATTATAAAATATTATAAAAGGGTTCATAAGCACACTTTTCATAAGCATTTCATAAGAAAAAGTTTTATAAGTATTTCATAAGTATTTTATAAGTACACTTTTCATAAGTATTTTCTATAAGCATTATAGAAGTACACTTCTTATATATATTTTATGTGTTTGATAAGTACATTTTTATAAGTATTTCACAAGTACACTTTTTTATAAGTATTTTCTTAAGCATTTTCTAAGTACACTTTTTCTAAGCATTTTCTAACTACACTTTTCATAAGTATTGGTAAGTATTTTCTGTAAGCATTTTGTAAGTACAATTTTTATACTTATTTTAAGTGTTTTTTGAGTACACTTTGTTACAGTTCAAGGATAATTGTACGGTTTCTGTAGTTCTTCTCCGAAACACTAGGGGGCGATGTCCTCAAGTATGAGGGTGAGGTCACCGATATAAAGAGAGAGCAAGTAAAGTTAAGGAAAGGAGAACATACCAAATCAGGAAGGTTGAGTTATATCTCACTGTTTTCATCCTTTGTTAGGCCCGTGATGGAAAAATGTTTATTGGTCCTACTGATCATGGGAGCAATATGTTTAAATTAATTATGTCTTACATGATGTCTTAAGTCAAGTCCCTCTATCAGACTATTAGGAATAAGTTCATCCGCTTAAAGCGTGTGGGAAATGCCATTGGATTATTTAGACTGGATTGGCCTTGCTTGGAACTGGGTAAACCTGTGGAGTATATTTACTTTTACATTGTCAGACACTTTTATCCAAAGCGACTTACATTGCATTCAAGGTACACATTTTGAGATTATTGTATACTAACTATCTGTTGATTGAGTTTTGGAAACGCTTGGGACAATTCCATTGGCAACGGCCGAACGCCGCAGGAAACCCAGGTCTCTTTGTAATACTTCATTGACTGCTTTGAGCTAACAATTCTTTGTATATAGTATGGTTGGGGTGAAAATTTGTTGATTTGTGTGAATATACTTTAAATATAAGGCGATCAAATGCTCAACGGATTGTAGCTCACCTTTTCATTGTCTTTCTTTAAACTTAGATTTAGGAACGTTTATTGGCGCCCAAACAGGGATAATCCAAATTATGTTGAGTTAAAGCTGTGAGTACTTTTTTTGTGCTGTTTTTACCCCTGCCAGTTAATTTACTGCATGAATACTCATTTTTAAGTTCATACTTCCTTCTAACGTTTCAAAATGGTGACTGACCCTGCCAAGACCGAGAGTGAATATCCCATAGATACTAATTATAATTCAGATGCACCTACGGTGCGTAGAGATCCTGTAGTCCGTATCTGGAGCCTGAGCAGGAGGCTAAAGAGGTTGAAGATAGTGTTCCACCTCGTGAAGATAAAGACGACAGTCTTATCTCCCTGGTTTAGGCTAATCAGGGTAAATATGCATGGCTAAAACTGCATTTGTCACCAAAACTGCCTGATATGAATTCCTACGCCTCCCTTTTGGCTGAAAAATGCCACAGCAGCGTCCCAACGATTGATGAATTCCATCCTGCAGAGGTTCATTGGCAAGTTTTGCTTTGTCTATATTGATGACATTGTGATGTATTCTACCAATGTCATGGACATCTTCGTCAACTATTTGCTGAGTTGGAGGCTGCAGGTTTGACGTTGAACATGAAAAATGTAATGTAATTTTCTTCAAGAATCTCTTTGTTTTCTCTGGCATGTTGTCTCAGAAGGAAGAGTGAGGACTGAACCCTCCAAGGTGGAAGCCATACAAAACTTCCCCATTCCCAAGACGGTGAAGGACGTTCAATGTTTCCGGTACACTGTCCGAAAGAAAGGTGCATTGCTGTCACTGGGGCGGTACCCTAAGGTACAAAACCTAAAAGGTACTACTATGTACCTTTAAAGCTCCACTGTGTGATATTTTCCCCCATCTAGCGGTGTAAAGGTATATGACCATCCAGTGAGTATTAGTTTCTGTTCCTCTAAATTCTGATTTAACTGTAACCTCCTACGGTGGCCGATTACCTGTCAAGAAGAAAGCAGGCAACGTCGGGGTCCTTTTTAAAATGTGCTCCTCATGAGCTCTCTCCATCTAGGAAAGGCCACTCCAATATGTGACCAGTCACGGAAAGTAGGGACACAAGTCGGTTCTGGGGCATTTTGAGTTTTTCACAGATTCTGAAAGTGTCGTCTCCAAGCTTTCCAACGATGTGTAGCACATGGAAATCTGGTAATATTTGGAGAAGTTGTGGCCATCTGAATTTAGGCCTTTAGAAAAGTGTAAACGAGAGAAAACGGCCTCTAAAGTTTAGCAGTTCTCACCTGTTCTCACCTGCTGGGAGTGACAATAGGGCTCATTTACATCTCATTTAGATAAGCCACACCCCCTGTAAAGCTGCATGGTTGCTAGTAACGACAGACGCAACGGGAAAAATCGGACCGCATTCACACCAGTCAATTCAAGCAATTGAAGCATTATTCAAATTAATAGCAGATGTTAACATTACCATCTAAAAGGCCATTATAGTAATGGCGGTTTTTGGCAAGTGATATGATGCTAATGATTAGAATTAAAACTGAGCTAGCTAATAACAATTGGTAGATATGGGAAGGTCTAATCATGGACTAGACTTATTTCCAATATTTCCAATGAAATAAGTCGCTCGGGCACACTTTCTCTTTGTCGGGGTCTTCTTTGTGGATGTTACCATCTCCGAAGTTTGCGCTGTGTGTCTGTTTGCCTCTAAAGGTCCAATAATTCACATGTCCTGCCACTCTTTTTACTCAGCTAAAGAATCCAGCCGTATGTTGTACATAATGTCTGGAGAAAGCTTATAGCTACAGGACTGTCTCCCATGCAGAGAGTTCTCTTTTCTCCTCGTGTAGCAAAGTTACGGATTTTCCCCATTTCGCTTTATGCCCATCAAGTGAGCACTTGTTCATAAGCATCCGGCTTGTCGAAGAAGTACTTTAAAACATTTTCGGTGTAACAGCCATGGTTCAGCTCGTCTGCGATCATCTTTGCGGCGTCCATCTTCATTGAATTTTGATATCAGCTAGAGCCGGCCAGAGCGCTGGATAATAAGTAGCCACGCTTCCCTCGGAGGGCGGGGGCAATGACACGCCCCTACTGCGTGCTAGAATCTCAGAAAACAAGTCGATTTCAACCTCAAAATGTACGCGTTTAAATACACCAATACTGCTTTCTCAAAAACGGAGAGGCTTCTTCGTGATCTCAACTAACAGATTCTGCATAATTCTTCGCATTTTGCGCGAAAGTTGTGCTGCCGACTTGTGTCCCTGGTTTCCGTGACAGGTCACATATTCACTTTTGTCCTGTTGATTTGCCTGTTGCGTTACCGTCTTAATTCTCTTTTTCACTTCGTTGGCGACTCTGAATATCCTTGAGAATACGAGTGATCCTCCATCAGCAACATCTTTCAAAAAGTCTTTCAGGTGTTCATTTAGCAGTCTAAAGCAATCCCCCTTCCCATTTGACACGGTGCCATCGAGCGTTAAAACGCGAAAGACGAAGCTTGAATTTACGGTTATGTCCCTCTTTGGCTACTGTACTGTCAAGATGGAGGGGCAACATGGCGCCCAGCATTCAAACCCCTCACCCGTATGTGTTTTTAATGGCATATTATAAACTTACGAGAATACTTTATTACTTAAAAATAAACTATAAGACTGATCTGCCAACATTGTCTCTCTGTGATAAATTAAAATAAGCTGATAACATCACTGTTTACTCCAGAACGACTGTACAGCCAAATCTAATTCTGCTGCAGTATTGTCCTGTTTAACACTGAAGCTGCTCTGACACAATCGCCGTTGGAGAAGAGCGATAGAAATAAAGATGATTGATTGATTGATTGATTGATTGATTGATTGATTAAAAGAAGTAAATATACATTAAAGAGCACATATATTTTTGAAAGAATTCAAAGTTTTTTTTACCTAAGAATAAACTAAAAAAGTTAGCTTTAAGGTACTAATACTCACTCTTAAAGAACTGATGTGTACCATTTAGGGGCGAGTAAGGTACAAAGATGTACCTTTTCACGTTTGTACCTTAGGGTACCGCCCTAGTGACAGCGCTGTACCTTTTCACGTTTGTACCTTAGGGTACCGCCCTAGTGACAGCGCTGTACCTTTTCACGTTTGTACCTTAGGGTACCGCCGCAGTGACAGCGCTGTACCTTTTCACGTTTGTACCTTAGGGTACCGCCCTAGTGACAGCGCTGTACCTTTTCACGTTTGTACCTTAGGGTACCGCCGCAGTGACAGCGCTGTACCTTTTCACGTTTGTACCTTATGGTACCGCCCTAGTGACAGCGCTGTACCTTTTCACGTTTGTACCTTAGGGTACCGCCCTAGTGACAGCGCTGTACCTTTTCACGTTTGTACCTTAGGGTACCGCCGCAGTGACAGCGCTGTACCTTTTCACGTTTGTACCTTAGGGTACCGCCGCAGTGACAGCGCTGTACCTTTTCACGTTTGTACCTTAGGGTACCGCCCTAGTGACAGCGCTGTACCTTTTCACGTTTGTACCTTAGGGTACCGCCCTAGTGACAGCGCTGTACCTTTTCACGTTTGTACCTTAGGGTACCGCCCTAGTGACAGCGCTGTACCTTTTCACGTTTGTACCTTAGGGTACCGCCGCAGTGACAGCGCTGTACCTTTTCACGTTTGTACCTTATGGTACCGCCCTAGTGACAGCGCTGTACCTTTTCACGTTTGTACCTTAGGATACCGCCCTAGTGACAGCGCTGTACCTTTTCACGTTTGTACCTTAGGGTACCGCCGTAGTGACAGCGCTGTACCTTTTCACGTTTGTACCTTAGGGTACCGCCCTAGTGACAGCGCTGTACCTTTTCACGTTTGTACCTTAGGGTACCGCCCTAGTGACAGCGCTGTACCTTTTCACGTTTGTACCTTAGGGTACCGCCCTAGTGACAGCGCTGTACCTTTTCACGTTTGTACCTTAGGATACCGCCCTAGTGACAGCGCTGTACCTTTTCACGTTTGTACCTTAGGGTACTGCCCTAGTGACAGCGCTGTACCTTTTCACGTTTGTACCTTAGGGTACCGCCGCAGTGACAGCGCTGTACCTTTTCACGTTTGTACCTTAGGGTACCGCCGCAGTGACAGCGCTGTACCTTTTCACGTTTGTACCTTAGGGTACCGCCGCAGTGACAGCGCTGTACCTTTTCACGTTTGTACCTTAGGGTACCGCCCTAGTGACAGCGTTGTACATTTTCACGTTTGTACCTTAGGGTACCGCCCTAGTGACAGCGCTGTCACTTTTCACGTTTGTACCTTAGGGTACCGCCCTAGTGACAGCGCTGTACCTTTTCACGTTTGTACCTTAGGATACCGCCCTAGTGACAGCGCTGTACCTTTTCACGTTTGTACCTTAGGGTACCGCCCTAGTGACAGCGCTGTACCTTTTCACGTTTGTACCTTAGGGTACCGCCCTAGTGACAGCGCTGTACCTTTTCACGTTTGTACCTTAGGGTACCGCCCTAGTGACAGCGGTGTACCTTTTCACGTTTGTACCTTAGGGTACCGCCGCAGTGACAGCGCTGTACCTTTTCACGTTTGTACCTTAGGGTACCGCCCTAGTGACAGCGCTGTACCTTTTCACGTGTGTACCTTAGGGTACCGCCCTAGTGACAGCGCTGTACCTTTTCACGTTTGTACCTTAGGGTACCGCCGCAGTGACAGCGCTGTACCTTTTCACGTTTGTACCTTAGGGTACTGCCGCAGTGACAGCGCTGTACCTTTTCACGTTTGTACCTTAGGGTACCGCCGCAGTGACAGCGCTGTACCTTTTCACGTTTGTACCTTAGGGTACCGCCCTAGTGACAGCGCTGTACCTTTTCACGTTTGTACCTTAGGGTAACGCCGCAGTGACAGCGCTGTACCTTTTCACGTTTGTACCTTAGGGTACCGCCCTAGTGACAGCGCTGTACCTTTTCACGCTTGTACCTTAGGGTACCGCCGTAGTGACAGCGCTGTACCTTTTCACGTTTGTACCTTATGGTACCGCCCTAGTGACAGCGCTGTACCTTTTCACATTTGTACCTTAGGGTACCGCCCTAGTGACAGCGCTGTACCTTTTCACGTTTGTACCTTAGGGTACCGCCCTAGTGACAGCGCTGTACCTTTTCACGTTTGTACCTTAGGGTACCGCCGCAGTGACATCGCTGTACCTTTTCACGTTTGTACCTTAGGATACCGCCCTAGTGACAGCGCTGTACCTTTTCACGTTTGTACCTTAGGGTACCGCCGCAGTGACAGCGCTGTACCTTTTCACGTTTGTACCTTAGGGTACCGCCGCAGTGACAGCGCTGTAGCTTTTCACGTTTGTACCTTAGGGTACCGCCCTAGTGACAGCGCTGTACCTTTTCACGTTTGTACCTTAGGGTACCGCCCTAGTGACAGCGCTGTACCTTTTCACGTTTGTACCTTAGGGTACCGCCCTAGTGACAGCGCTGTACCTTTTCACGTTTGTACCTTAGGGTACCGCCCTAGTGACAGCGCTGTACCTTTTCACGTTTGTACCTTAGGGTACCGCCGCAGTGACAGCGCTGTACCTTTTCACGTTTGTACCTTAGGGTACCGCCCTAGTGACAGCGCTGTACCTTTTCACGTTTGTACCTTAGGGTACCGCCCTAGTGACAGCGCTGTACCTTTTCACGTTTGTACCTTAGGGTACCGCCGCAGTGACAGCGCTGTACCTTTTCACGTTTGTACCTTAGGGTACCGCCCTAGTGACAGCGCTGTACCTTTTCACGTTTGTACCTTAGGGTACCGCCCTAGTGACAGCGCTGTACCTTTTCACGTTTGTACCTTAGGGTACCGCCCTAGTGACAGCGCTGTACCTTTTCAAGTTTGTACCTTAGGGTACCGCCGCAGTGACAGCGCTGTACCTTTTCACGTTTGTACCTTAGGGTACCGCCCTAGTGACAGCGCTGTACCTTTTCACGTTTGTGCCTTAGGGTACCGCCCTAGTGACAGCGCTGTACCTTTTCACGTTTGTACCTTAGGGTACCGCCGCAGTGACAGCGCTGTACCTTTTCACGTTTGTACCTTAGGGTACCGCCGCAGTGACAGCGCTGTACCTTTTCACGTTTGTACCTTAGGGTACCGCCCTAGTGACAGCACTGTACCTTTTCACGTTTGTACCTTAGGGTACCGCCCTAGTGACAGCGCTGTACCTTTTCACGTTTGTACCTTAGGGTACCGCCGCAGTGACAGCGCTGTACCTTTTCACGTTTGTACCTTAGGGTACCGCCCTAGTGACAGCGCTGTACCTTTTCACGTTTGTACCTTAGGATACCGCCGCAGTGACAGCGCTGTACCTTTTCACGTTTGTACCTTAGGATACCGCCGCAGTGACAGCGCTGTACCTTTTCACGTTTGTACCTTAGGGTACCGCCGCAGTGACAGCGCTGTACCTTTTCACGTTTGTACCTTAGGGTACCGCCCTAGTGACAGCGCTGTACCTTTTCACGTTTGTACCTTAGGGTACCGCCCTAGTGACAGCGCTGTACCTTTTCACGTTTGTACCTTAGGGTACCGCCCTAGTGACAGCGCTGTACCTTTTCAAGTTTGTACCTTAGGGTACCGCCGCAGTGACAGCGCTGTACCTTTTCACGTTTGTACCTTAGGGTACCGCCCTAGTGACAGCGCTGTACCTTTTCACGTTTGTGCCTTAGGGTACCGCCCTAGTGACAGCGCTGTACCTTTTCACGTTTGTACCTTAGGGTACCGCCGCAGTGACAGCGCTGTACCTTTTCACGTTTGTACCTTAGGGTACCGCCGCAGTGACAGCGCTGTACCTTTTCACGTTTGTACCTTAGGGTACCGCCCTAGTGACAGCACTGTACCTTTTCACGTTTGTACCTTAGGGTACCGCCCTAGTGACAGCGCTGTACCTTTTCACGTTTGTACCTTAGGGTACCGCTGCAGTGACAGCGCTGTACCTTTTCACGTTTGTACCTTAGGGTACCGCCCTAGTGACAGCGCTGTACCTTTTCACGTTTGTACCTTAGGATACCGCCGCAGTGACAGCGCTGTACCTTTTCACGTTTGTACCTTAGGATACCGCCGCAGTGACAGCGCTGTACCTTTTCACGTTTGTACCTTAGGGTACCGCCCTTGTGACAGCGCTGTACCTTTTCACGTTTGTACCTTAGGGTACCGCCCTAGTGACAGCGCTGTACCTTTTCACGTTTGTACCTTAGGGTACCGCCGCAGTGACAGCGCTGTACCTTTTCACGTTTGTACCTTAGGGTACCGCCGCAGTGACAGCGCTGTACCTTTTCACGTTTGTACCTTAGGGTACCGCCCTAGTGACAGCGCTGTACCTTTTCACGTTTGTACCTTAGGGTACCGCCCTAGTGACAGCGCTGTACCTTTTCACGTTTGTACCTTAGGGTACCGCCGCAGTGACAGCGCTGTACCTTTTCACGTTTGTACCTTAGGGTACCGCCCTAGTGACAGCGCTGTACCTTTTCACGTTTGTACCTTAGGGTACCGCCGTAGTGACAGCGCTGTACCTTTTCACGTTTGTACCTTAGGGTACCGCCGTAGTGACAGCGCTGTACCTTTTCACGTTTGTACCTTAGGATACCGCCGCAGTGACAGCGCTGTACCTTTTCACGTTTGTACCTTAGGATACCGCCGCAGTGACAGCGCTGTACCTTTTCACGTTTGTACCTTAGGGTACCGCCCTAGTGACAGCGCTGTACCTTTTCACGTTTGTACCTTAGGGTACCGCCGTAGTGACAGCGCTGTACCTTTTCACGTTTGTACCTTAGGGTACCGCCCTAGTGACAGCGCTGTACCTTTTCATGTTTGTACCTTAGGGTACCGCCCTAGTGACAGCGCTGTACCTTTTCACGTTTGTACCTTAGGGTACCGCCCTAGTGACAGCGCTGTACCTTTTCACGTTTGTACCTTAGGGTACCGCCGCAGTGACAGCGCTGTACCTTTTCACGTTTGCACCTTAGGGTACTGCCGCAGTGACAGCGCTGTACCTTTTCACGTTTGTACCTTAGGGTACCGCCCTAGTGACAGCGCTGTACCTTTTCACGTTTGTACCTTAGGGTACCGCCCTAGTGACAGCGCTGTACCTTTTCACGTTTGTACCTTAGGATACCGCCCTAGTGACAGCGCTGTACCTTTTCACGTTTGTACCTTAGGGTACTGCCCTAGTGACAGCGCTGTACCTTTTCACGTTTGTACCTTAGGGTACCGCCGCAGTGACAGCGCTGTACCTTTTCACGTTTGTACCTTAGGGTACCGCCGCAGTGACAGCGCTGTACCTTTTCACGTTTGTACCTTAGGGTACCGCCGCAGTGACAGCGCTGTACCTTTTCACGTTTGTACCTTAGGGTACCGCCCTAGTGACAGCGTTGTACATTTTCACGTTTGTACCTTAGGGTACCGCCCTAGTGACAGCGCTGTCACTTTTCACGTTTGTACCTTAGGGTACCGCCCTAGTGACAGCGCTGTACCTTTTCACGTTTGTACCTTAGGATACCGCCCTAGTGACAGCGCTGTACCTTTTCACGTTTGTACCTTAGGGTACCGCCCTAGTGACAGCGCTGTACCTTTTCACGTTTGTACCTTAGGGTACCGCCCTAGTGACAGCGCTGTACCTTTTCACGTTTGTACCTTAGGGTACCGCCCTAGTGACAGCGGTGTACCTTTTCACGTTTGTACCTTAGGGTACCGCCGCAGTGACAGCGCTGTACCTTTTCACGTTTGTACCTTAGGGTACCGCCCTAGTGACAGCGCTGTACCTTTTCACGTGTGTACCTTAGGGTACCGCCCTAGTGACAGCGCTGTACCTTTTCACGTTTGTACCTTAGGGTACCGCCGCAGTGACAGCGCTGTACCTTTTCACGTTTGTACCTTAGGGTACTGCCGCAGTGACAGCGCTGTACCTTTTCACGTTTGTACCTTAGGGTACCGCCGCAGTGACAGCGCTGTACCTTTTCACGTTTGTACCTTAGGGTACCGCCCTAGTGACAGCGCTGTACCTTTTCACGTTTGTACCTTAGGGTAACGCCGCAGTGACAGCGCTGTACCTTTTCACGTTTGTACCTTAGGGTACCGCCCTAGTGACAGCGCTGTACCTTTTCACGCTTGTACCTTAGGGTACCGCCGTAGTGACAGCGCTGTACCTTTTCACGTTTGTACCTTATGGTACCGCCCTAGTGACAGCGCTGTACCTTTTCACATTTGTACCTTAGGGTACCGCCCTAGTGACAGCGCTGTACCTTTTCACGTTTGTACCTTAGGGTACCGCCCTAGTGACAGCGCTGTACCTTTTCACGTTTGTACCTTAGGGTACCGCCGCAGTGACATCGCTGTACCTTTTCACGTTTGTACCTTAGGATACCGCCCTAGTGACAGCGCTGTACCTTTTCACGTTTGTACCTTAGGGTACCGCCGCAGTGACAGCGCTGTACCTTTTCACGTTTGTACCTTAGGGTACCGCCGCAGTGACAGCGCTGTAGCTTTTCACGTTTGTACCTTAGGGTACCGCCCTAGTGACAGCGCTGTACCTTTTCACGTTTGTACCTTAGGGTACCGCCCTAGTGACAGCGCTGTACCTTTTCACGTTTGTACCTTAGGGTACCGCCCTAGTGACAGCGCTGTACCTTTTCACGTTTGTACCTTAGGGTACCGCCCTAGTGACAGCGCTGTACCTTTTCACGTTTGTACCTTAGGGTACCGCCGCAGTGACAGCGCTGTACCTTTTCACGTTTGTACCTTAGGGTACCGCCCTAGTGACAGCGCTGTACCTTTTCACGTTTGTACCTTAGGGTACCGCCCTAGTGACAGCGCTGTACCTTTTCACGTTTGTACCTTAGGGTACCGCCGCAGTGACAGCGCTGTACCTTTTCACGTTTGTACCTTAGGGTACCGCCCTAGTGACAGCGCTGTACCTTTTCACGTTTGTACCTTAGGGTACCGCCCTAGTGACAGCGCTGTACCTTTTCACGTTTGTACCTTAGGGTACCGCCCTAGTGACAGCGCTGTACCTTTTCAAGTTTGTACCTTAGGGTACCGCCGCAGTGACAGCGCTGTACCTTTTCACGTTTGTACCTTAGGGTACCGCCCTAGTGACAGCGCTGTACCTTTTCACGTTTGTGCCTTAGGGTACCGCCCTAGTGACAGCGCTGTACCTTTTCACGTTTGTACCTTAGGGTACCGCCGCAGTGACAGCGCTGTACCTTTTCACGTTTGTACCTTAGGGTACCGCCGCAGTGACAGCGCTGTACCTTTTCACGTTTGTACCTTAGGGTACCGCCCTAGTGACAGCACTGTACCTTTTCACGTTTGTACCTTAGGGTACCGCCCTAGTGACAGCGCTGTACCTTTTCACGTTTGTACCTTAGGGTACCGCCGCAGTGACAGCGCTGTACCTTTTCACGTTTGTACCTTAGGGTACCGCCCTAGTGACAGCGCTGTACCTTTTCACGTTTGTACCTTAGGATACCGCCGCAGTGACAGCGCTGTACCTTTTCACGTTTGTACCTTAGGATACCGCCGCAGTGACAGCGCTGTACCTTTTCACGTTTGTACCTTAGGGTACCGCCGCAGTGACAGCGCTGTACCTTTTCACGTTTGTACCTTAGGGTACCGCCCTAGTGACAGCGCTGTACCTTTTCACGTTTGTACCTTAGGGTACCGCCCTAGTGACAGCGCTGTACCTTTTCACGTTTGTACCTTAGGGTACCGCCCTAGTGACAGCGCTGTACCTTTTCAAGTTTGTACCTTAGGGTACCGCCGCAGTGACAGCGCTGTACCTTTTCACGTTTGTACCTTAGGGTACCGCCCTAGTGACAGCGCTGTACCTTTTCACGTTTGTGCCTTAGGGTACCGCCCTAGTGACAGCGCTGTACCTTTTCACGTTTGTACCTTAGGGTACCGCCGCAGTGACAGCGCTGTACCTTTTCACGTTTGTACCTTAGGGTACCGCCGCAGTGACAGCGCTGTACCTTTTCACGTTTGTACCTTAGGGTACCGCCCTAGTGACAGCACTGTACCTTTTCACGTTTGTACCTTAGGGTACCGCCCTAGTGACAGCGCTGTACCTTTTCACGTTTGTACCTTAGGGTACCGCTGCAGTGACAGCGCTGTACCTTTTCACGTTTGTACCTTAGGGTACCGCCCTAGTGACAGCGCTGTACCTTTTCACGTTTGTACCTTAGGATACCGCCGCAGTGACAGCGCTGTACCTTTTCACGTTTGTACCTTAGGATACCGCCGCAGTGACAGCGCTGTACCTTTTCACGTTTGTACCTTAGGGTACCGCCCTTGTGACAGCGCTGTACCTTTTCACGTTTGTACCTTAGGGTACCGCCCTAGTGACAGCGCTGTACCTTTTCACGTTTGTACCTTAGGGTACCGCCGCAGTGACAGCGCTGTACCTTTTCACGTTTGTACCTTAGGGTACCGCCGCAGTGACAGCGCTGTACCTTTTCACGTTTGTACCTTAGGGTACCGCCCTAGTGACAGCGCTGTACCTTTTCACGTTTGTACCTTAGGGTACCGCCCTAGTGACAGCGCTGTACCTTTTCACGTTTGTACCTTAGGGTACCGCCGCAGTGACAGCGCTGTACCTTTTCACGTTTGTACCTTAGGGTACCGCCCTAGTGACAGCGCTGTACCTTTTCACGTTTGTACCTTAGGGTACCGCCGTAGTGACAGCGCTGTACCTTTTCACGTTTGTACCTTAGGGTACCGCCGTA
This sequence comes from Pseudorasbora parva, assembly GCF_024679245.1. Taxonomy (NCBI): domain Eukaryota; kingdom Metazoa; phylum Chordata; class Actinopteri; order Cypriniformes; family Gobionidae; genus Pseudorasbora; species Pseudorasbora parva. The sequence goes on from NC_090179.1 coordinate 49,244,537, forward strand.
GTGACAGCGCTGTACCTTTTCACGTTTGTACCTTAGGATACCGCCGCAGTGACAGCGCTGTACCTTTTCACGTTTGTACCTTAGGATACCGCCGCAGTGACAGCGCTGTACCTTTTCACGTTTGTACCTTAGGGTACCGCCCTAGTGACAGCGCTGTACCTTTTCACGTTTGTACCTTAGGGTACCGCCGTAGTGACAGCGCTGTACCTTTTCACGTTTGTACCTTAGGGTACCGCCCTAGTGACAGCGCTGTACCTTTTCATGTTTGTACCTTAGGGTACCGCCCTAGTGACAGCGCTGTACCTTTTCACGTTTGTACCTTAGGGTACCGCCCTAGTGACAGCGCTGTACCTTTTCACGTTTGTACCTTAGGGTACCGCCGCAGTGACAGCGCTGTACCTTTTCACGTTTGCACCTTAGGGTACTGCCGCAGTGACAGCGCTGTACCTTTTCACGTTTGTACCTTAGGGTACCGCCCTAGTGACAGCGCTGTACCTTTTCACGTTTGTACCTTAGGGTACCGCCCTAGTGACAGCGCTGTACCTTTTCACGTTTGTACCTTAGGGTACCGCCCTAGTGACAGCGCTGTACCTTTTCATGTTTGTACCTTAGGGTACCGCCCTAGTGACAGCGCTGTACCTTTTCACGTTTGTACCTTAGGGTACCGCCCTAGTGACAGCGCTGTACCTTTTCACGTTTGTACCTTAGGGTACCGCTCTAGTGACAGCGCTGTACCTTTTCACGTTTGTACCTTAGGGTACCGCCCTAGTGACAGCGCTGTACCTTTTCACGTTTGTACCTTAGGGTACCGCCCTAGTGACAGCGCTGTACCTTTTCACGTTTGTACCTTAGGGTACCGCCCTAGTGACAGCGCTGTACCTTTTCACGTTTGTACCTTAGGGTACCGCCCTGGTGACAGCGCTGTACCTTTTCACGTTTGTACCTTAGGGTACCGCCGCAGTGACAGCGCTGTACCTTTTCACGTTTGTACCTTAGGGTACCGCCGCAGTGACAGCGCTGTACCTTTTCACGTTTGCACCTTAGGGTACCGCCGCAGTGACAGCGCTGTACCTTTTCACGCTTGTACCTTAGGGTACCGCCCTAGTGACAGCGCTGTACCTTTTCACGTTTGTACCTTAGGGTACCGCCGCAGTGACAGCGCTGTACCTTTTCACGTTTGTACCTTAGGGTACCGCCGCAGTGACAGCGCTGTACCTTTTCACGTTTGCACCTTAGGGTACCGCCGCAGTGACAGCGCTGTACCTTTTCACGTTTGTACCTTAGGGTACCGCCCTAGTGACAGCGCTGTACCTTTTCACGTTTGTACCTTAGGGTACCGCCCTAGTGACAGCGCTGTACCTTTTCACATTTGCACCTTAGGGTACCGCCGCAGTGACAGCGCTGTACCTTTTCATGTTTGTACCTTAGGGTACCGCCCTAGTGACAGTGCTGTACCTTTTCACATTTGCACCTTAGGGTACCGCCGCAGTGACAGCGCTGTACCTTTTCACGTTTGTACCTTAGGGTACCGCCGCAGTGACAGCGCTGTACCTTTTCACGTTTGTACCTTAGGGTACCGCCCTAGTGACAGCGCTGTACCTTTTCACGTTTGTAATTTAGGGTACCGCCCTAGTGACAGTGCTGTACCTTTTTTTCTGAGAGTGTACCATCGTTTTATTCCCCATTTCTCCGAGCTCAACAATCTGAAGCAGAAATGTGCTAGATGGAAATGGTCTATAAAGTGTCAGTATTGATCTGTAATTACAGCTTTGTCCCTGTTACGATTGAATCACAGGACCGGATACCAGACATTTTTTCCAAGAGATCTCTAATGTATTACTTCTGTATATCAAACGTAGTAGAGACATTGAAAAGTTATTATTTCATGCTAGCTGTTTGTGTTTCTCCATTCCTCTGTTCTTCTCCATCCCTCCTCTGTCCCTCTTTCTCTTCATCATTGTCTTCATCTCCTTCTCCGTTGTTGTCTCGTTGTCTTCTGGGCATTACTCAGTTTGGATGTTATATAGAGGAACTCATTAGGAAGAGATTTCCTCAGAGAAGGTAGCAGAAGTGTGGACTCGAGTCATGAATTTGACGGGACTCGAGGGCAGAGACTTGAGACTTACTTGTGACTTGCATAACAATGACTTTGTCCCACCTCTGGAAGGTAGAGAACATGCGTCCTATGTTTAAAATAGAACGTATACTTCATGCTTACATGTGTTGCACAATCCACTTTCCTCATAGAGAAGTCACGAAAACAAACACATCAGCAGAACTATAGCCCACTGTATGCCACGTGGTACATGTATGCGTATTCTTGCATCAACTATAGCTCACCCATGTGGGACACATGTACAAACACGGTCTGACTTTACAGAATGCCTTATGCAAATGAAAAAGAGGCTCCTGTATTGCCACCCGCTGATTTCCGTCGTGACTTTCAGGTACAGACGGATGCTAGTAATTTCAGGCTCGGGGCTGTGCTTACTCAAGAGTCAGAGCAGGGAGAATGCATTCTTCAAGACTACTGTAAGGAGCTGAAAAGGCATATTCTACAGCAGAGAATGATAGAGAAATGGTGGAGAAATGGCGTGAATACCTAGAAGGTCTGCATCTCTTACCTGGGTTTTCAACCAACCCCGATCTTCGTCCCATCTTACGAGTTAAGCGATAAGGCTGCAGAGCTTTAAGTTCACAGTCAAGTACTGGAAAGGTCAATGTAACCTAGTCAAGTCATCTTTATTTATATTGCTCTTCTCCAATTCCGATTGTGTCAAAGCAGCTTCAGGGTTAAACAGGACAATACTGCAGCAGAATTAGATTTGGCTAGTTTGATTTGGATAGTTTATAGAATAAATAAATAAAGTACACATCTCTTTACTATGGCATACACACAGAACATTTTTAACTCTCATTATTCAGATCAATTGACTGATTGTTAGGCTGCATTAACTAGGTCAGCCGGAACCGGGAACACTTCCCATAACACCTGATGTACTCGTTACATCATCAGAAGAGTGGCATCTGAGCCTGAATATAACCATCTCATCCCTGAAGGGTCAATTGGTGTCTCTTCTGAATTTGCCTCACCGGCACGTCATCCTCCATAAACTCGTCTCCGGCTCAATAACTCCGATCTTTCATGTATTCATACTCTTGTGTAATCGACGCCCCATCCTGAATAAACCCGTCTCTTGCGTGATACCCTGAAATGTTGAATATTCTGCTCTAATCTGACCTCTGAGCTGTTAGGTGTCCAGAATAATAATCCTCCACTGTGTGTTAATAGGCCAGAGGAGAACTGAGTCTTGTTTCTCTAAGGTTTATTTTTCTCCATCATGCCCTGATGGAGTTTCGGTTCCTTTGGTCGCCTTTGGCTTGGCTTGCTCAGTTGGGGACACTAACATTATGATCAGAGTTATTCAACTAAATATACAAATAACATTAATTACTAAATCAACTGTATCAACTTTATTACTGATCTGTCTACGTTGTCACACCTTTAACACTGTGAAGCTGTATTTTATAAGTTTTTATACATTTTTATAAGTATTTTCTTAGTACACTTTTTATAAGTATTCCATGAGTATATTATAAATACACTTTTATAAGTATTTCATAAGTACACTTTTATAAGTATTTCCTAAGTACACTTTTATAAGTATTTCATAAGTACACTTTTATAAGTATTTCATAAGTACACTTTTATAAGTATTTCCTAAGTACACTTTTATAAGTATTTCCTAAGTACACTTTCATAAGTATTTCCTAAGTACACTTTTATAAGTATTTCCTAAGTACACTTTCATAAGTATTTCCTAAGTACTCTTTTATAAGTATTTCATAAGTACACTTTTATAAGTATTTCATAAGTACACTTTCATAAGTATTTCCTAAGTACACTTTTATAAGTATTTCCTAAGTACACTTTATAAGTATTTCCTAAGTACACTTTTATAAGTATTTCCTAAGTACACTTTCATAAGTATTTCCTAAGTACACTTTTATAAGTATTTCCTAAGTACACTTTTATAAGTATTTCCTAAGTACACTTTCATAAGTATTTCCTAAGTACACTTTTATAAGTATTTCCTAAGTACACTTTATAAGTATTTCCTAAGTCCACTTTTATAAGTATTTCCTAAGTACACTTTCATAAGTATTTCCTAAGTCCACTTTTATAAGTATTTCCTAAGTACACTTTCATAAGTATTTCCTAAGTACACTTTTATAAGTATTTCCTAAGTACACTTTTATAAGTATTTCCTAAGTACACTTTCATAAGTATTTCCTAAGTACACTTTTATAAGTATTTCCTAAGTACACTTTATAAGTATTTCCTAAGTCCACTTTTATAAGTATTTCCTAAGTACACTTTCATAAGTATTTCCTAAGTCCACTTTTATAAGTATTTCCTAAGTACACTTTCATAAGTATTTCCTAAGTACTCTTTTATAAGTATTTCATAAGTACACTTTTATAAGTATTTCCTAAGTACACTTTTATAAGTATTTCCTAAGTACACTTTTATAAGTATTTCCTAAGTACACTTTCATAAGTATTTCCTAAGTACTCTTTTATAAGTATTTCCTAAGTACACTTTCATAAGTATTTCCTAAGTACACTTTTATAAGTATTTCCTAAGTACACTTTATAAGTATTTCCTAAGTACACTTTTATAAGTATTTCCTAAGTACACTTTCATAAGTATTTCCTAAGTCCACTTTCATAAGTATTTCATAAGTACACTTTTATAAGTATTTCCTAAGTACACTTTCATAAGTATTTCCTAAGTACACCTTTATAAGTATTTCCTAAGTACACTTTTATAAGTATTTCCTAAGTACACTTTCATAAGTATTTCCTAAGTCCACTTTCATAAGTATTTCATAAGTACACTTTTATAAGTATTTCCTAAGTACACTTTCATAAGTATTTCCTAAGTACACTTTCATAAGTATTTCCTAAGTACACTTTATAAGTATTTCCTAAGTACACTTTTATAAGTATTTCATAAGTACACTTTTATAAGTATTTCATAAGTACACTTTTATAAGTATTTCCTAAGTACACTTTCATAAGTATTTCCTAAGTACACCTTTATAAGTATTTCCTAAGTACACTTTTATAAGTATTTCATAAGTCCACTTTTATAAGTATTTCATAAGTACACTTTTATAAGTATTTCCTAAGTACACTTTCATAAGTATTTCATAAGTACACTTTTATAAGTATTTCATAAGTACACTTTTATAAGTATTTCATAAGTACACTTTTCATTAGTATTTTCTATAAGTGTTACGTACGCTGTGCGTATTTGTTTGTTTTTTTCTTCATTCTGGCCCTGAAGGAGTTTGGGTTCTTTGCCACCTTTGGCTTTTGGCTTTGGCTTGTAATCTTCAACTATAGCACTGATCTGCCTGCATTGACACTACATGTGAACTGAAGAATATTTATCTATTTATTATTTATGAGTATATGTGTGTATATGTATATATGTGTATTTATTTATAAAGTTTACATACTTGTGGAAGAAATGCCGTCATGTAGAAATGTCCTCTGCGTTCTGAAGATATATGTGAATGTGTGCAGGGTTTATGGCTGCAGTAGATGCTGAGAGCCAGCAGATGGGGCAGCTGTTCATTCTCTGAGGTTTGGGGTTCGTCCTAAAGCACACACATGGAAATGTGGAAATTAAACTCTGATAAAATATTGATGTCGTGTGTGTGTGTCCCAAAAGGCAATCAAAAGGAAGAATATGACACGGAAGTAGACAAGTTTTCAGATGCAGAGAGCAAAGCATTTCATCTTATAATGAAAAAAACGGTGCCATTAAATCAAGATGCATTTACTAGATCAGTGAAATGACATACAATATGTTTTCTTGTTTTCTGGGGACAAATATCTAAATGAAGAGAGTTTTTGCTTAAAAAAGGCAAAATGATCTGCCAATGGGGTGAGAAAAATAATCTGATTTCTGATTGGGACGGAAACAAGAAACAAGATTTCAGTCAGAAATAAGATTATTTTTCTCACCCCATTGGCAGATCATTTTGCCTGTTTTAAGCAAAAACTCTCTTCATTTAGATTTTATTTTTAACAAAACAAGAAAAAATATCTTCTGTCGTTTTACTGATCTAGTAAATGCATCTGGATTTAAGAATTGTTAGATATTTAGACTGGAAACAAGACAAAAATACTAAGTAAGGAGCATTTTTTGCAGTGTAAGAGTTCTCCTAAATGGCAGTAAAAATGATAGAAATATTTAGTTGGATGAAGTTTCATGATGCCATATTCAAATAAAGATTTTAAAAAGTACAGCTATACTGCATTATTACTGCTATTCTCTGGGCAGTCTTCAGAATTTAAGCTTCCTGAGTAACAGGCACCAATACTTTAGTTAGTTTACTGTATAAAATATGCAGAAGAGTCAGGGGTTTTGTGAATGAAGCTTAATGTTGTGAGCAAATGTGTGAAGGTTACCAGAAACAAAACTGCAAGTTCACTTAACTGTCCAGCAGATGGTGCTGTTCTATAATATTGTGCCATTTTAAGGATATTCCTGAGAAGTACATCAAGTATATTTATTATTTTTAGTTTAAAAGTATGATAATAGCACCCTTGAATAGTTATTTTTCGAGAGGGAACGAATAAAGTGACTTTCCATACACTCATGGCTGTTTGTTAAAGGTGCTGTGTGTAGGGTTGCCAACTTCTGGGAAACAAAATAAGAGACAATCGTGGTTCTTTATACACCGTAAAAACTAATTTATTCAGTTTACCTAATTAAATTGTGCAAACTCGATGCCTTAATTCAGTTAAGTTGTTTTTACTTAAACTGTTTAAGTTTTGTCAACTTAATTCTATCTGTGATCTGAGGAAGCGTACTCCCAGAGGTCATTGCGGCATTAATAAATTAATTGCTTCATTTAGCTATTTTTGGCTTTATTTTACCATTTGTCTTTTATCAGTATAACCCTAATAACGACAACAAATTAACTGTAAAGATCTTGTTAATAATAAAAAATAAAAATAAAAATCTGTCACAGATATAGAGGGATTATATCGACCCAATTAAGAGTTTATGCCATTAATATTAGCAATATACTTCTAAAATATCACAATTTGATCATCTTCCCTTCCTTTGAAATCAGATAACTGTGATTTCTTGTTGCATCACTGCAATAATAGGAGGAATATTTCAAAAATATGGATGAAGTTCCGAGTGCCCAACCAAAGGAACACTAATCACAATTATGAGGAGAGGAAGTGGAGGAAATGAGTCAAAAGTCTATCAAAAATTAACCGCTTTGCCCACTCACCCGCTTGTTCTTTTATTTTGGCTAAATGATAATCAAACCTTACTCGGGTTTTCTAAGTAACAAAGGCATACTAGCATGCAAATAGTTCAGATTACTGAATAGTTTTAAGTAAGTTCAACAAATTACTGGACATTACGTACTAAAAGTCTTAGTAAGAACAGCTGTTTGAATATGGGACAAAATAAGGGACCAGGATCATTATTTATTATCACACAGAGATTTAGAAGTCTATCCGGTAAATCTGATGACTTTAGCACTCTTTGCTGCAGGACACTGTCAAAAATCCTCTTCTTCCTCAGTCATTCTGTCTTGTTTCCAGTCCAGATATCTAGATATTCATAAATCAAGATGCATTTACTAGATCAGTAAAACAACATAAGATATTTTCTCTTGTTTTGTTGAAAATTAAATCAAAATGAAGTGAGTTGTTGCTTAAAACAGGCAAAATGATCTGCCAATGGGGTGAGAGAAATAATCAATTACACACGTTTTAGTTATTCAATCATTAATGTGCACTTTAATATAAATAGGCTTTAAAAATCAATAAACAAAGCTATACAAATGCTGGTCTATTTTTTGTATGCGGCATCCATTATACAAAAAAGTTGGGATTGTACAAATTGTGACTAAAACAGAATGCAGTGATGTGGAAGTTTCAAATTTCAATATCTTATTCAGAATACGACACAGATGACATCTCAAATGTTTAAACTGAGAAAATGTAGTTTTAAGGGGGAAATAAGTTGATTTTAGATTTCATGTCATCAACACATCTCCTGAAGTTGTGCCGTGGCCATGTTTCCCCCTGTGTGTCATCCCCTCTTCTGTTTATATCAGTCTGCAAACGTCTGGGACTGAGGAGACGAGCTGCTCAAGTTTAGGAATAGGAATGTTGTCCCATTCTTGTCTAATACAGGCTTCTAGCTGCTCAACTGTCTTAGGTCTTCTTTATCGCATCTTCCTCTTTATGATGCGCCAAATGTTTTCTAATGGTGAAAGATCTGGACTGCAGGCTGGCCATTTCAGTGCCGGATCCTTCTTCTGCTCAGCCATGATGCTGTAATTGATGCAGTGTGTGGTCTGGCGTTGTCATGCTGGAGAATGAAAGGTCTTCCCTGAAAGAGACGCCGTCTGGATGGAGCAGATGTTGTTCTAGAACTTGGATAGACCTTTCAGCATTGATGGCCTTTCCAGATGTGTAAGCTGCCCATGCCACACACACTCATGAACCCCAGACCATCAGAGATCAGCTTCTGGACTGAGCGCTGAGACGGCTTGGGTTGTCCTTGTCCTCTTAAGTCCGGATGGCGTCCCAGTTTTCCAAAAAGAACTTCACATGTTGATTCGTCTGACCCCAGAACAGTTTTCCACTTTGCCTCAGTCCATTTTAAATGAGCCTTGGCCCAGAGGAAACGCCTGCGCTTCTGGATCATGTTTAGATATGGCTTCTTCTTTGACCTGTAGAGTTTTAGCCGGCGACGGCGAATGGCGCGGTGGATTGTGTTCACCAATGTTTTCTGGAAGTATTCCTGAGCCCATGTTGTGATGTCCATTACAGGAGCATTCCTGTGTGTGATGCAGTGCCGTCTAAGGGCTGAAGATCACGGCCATCCAGTTTGGTTTTGACCCTTGTTGACTATTATGATAACAGTTATATAACTTCAAACTCTTTGCAGTGTTTCTCTGAGAAACTCCTTTCTGATATCGCTCCACTATTGTCCGCCGCAGCATTGGGGGAATTGGTGATCCTCTGCCCATCTTCTGAGAGACACTGCCACTCTGAGAGGCTCTTTTATACCCAATCATGTTACCAATTGACCTAATAAGCTGCAGATTGGTCCTCCAGCTGTTCCTTATGTGGACATTTAACTCTTCCGGCCTCTTATTGTACCTGTCCCAACTTTTTTGGAATGTGAAGCTCTCATAAAATCCAAAATGAGCCGATATTTGGCATGACACTTCAAAATGTCTCACTTTCAACATTTGATACGTTATCTATATTCTACTGTGAATAAAATATAAGTTTATGAGGTTTGTAAATTATTGCATTCCTGTTTTATTCACAATTTATAGTGTCCCAACTTTTTGGGAATTGGGTTTGTAAGTCGAGCTTGTTCTCTCTGGTGTCTGTAGGATCTAATAACTGTGGTGTGTGTGAAGCTTGTAGACTTTGACGTGAGCACTGCAGGGGACTCGTACTGCGGGCTCATTAGGGTTGGCCATAAGTGACTTTTACTCTATTCCTATGAGGGTGTGTGTGTGTGTGTGTGTGATACTGTATCTGTCACACTCTACTGCTCTAATTAGTCAAGACCAACTTTAGAAGAAACCTCAAAGGTGCAGAACAAACTGTGATGTGCTTCTTCTTAATTTGGCCAAATGTTTGTGTGCAGCCCCTAAAGTCGTAAAACACGGCTGAATGTGGCGTAGGTCTGTCGAAGGCAGCACTGCAAAGAAAGCTTTTCTTCTTGGTTCTGGTCAAAATATCTAAAAATTCTTACTTTAAGAAACATTTACTAGACAGGTACAAATCTGGTCTTGTTTTGGGGAAAATAACTCAAAATGAAGAGAGTTTTTGCTTAAAATAAGATAAATAATCTGCCAATGGGGTGAGAAAAATAATCTTGTTTTCTGTTTGAGTTAAGATTATTTTTCTCACCCCATTGGCAGATTATTTATCTTATTTTAAGCAAAAACTCTCTTCATTTTGAGTTATTTTCCCCAAAACAAGACAATTACTTTTGCTTGTCTAGTAAATACTTCTTGTTTTAAGAATGTTTAGATGTTTGGACTCGAAACAAGACAAAAATACTGAGGAAGAAGAGCATTATTTGAGGTGTGAGTTCAGATCAAACATGTGATGAGAAACCAGCGAGGGACTCTTAGGATGAAGTGCATCGCAGTCCACACACACACACACACACACACACACACAGTAATTGGTCCCACAGAAATAAGGTTTGATTCTAGCATTAGTGAGATCTGTGCCGTTAGACAGTCGTTGTCGTCAGACTGGAATAATTGAAGATCTGACCTGTTTTCATACAGCAGTGCGATGGTAAAATAACCCCGGCCTACGGTACGCCTGGCAAAGAGTCATCCAGGGGCTTCCTCCCAATGGAAGGTAATATATCATCGTTAAAGCGCCGGTAAAACACGATTTCTCTTCTCTAACTTTAGCCAGTGTGTAATGTCGCTGTTTGAGCATAATCAACAACTGCAAAGTTACAGCGCTCAAAGTTTAGAGCAAACGGAGATATTTGCTGTGAAAGGGTTAGTTCAGCCAATAATGAAATGTCTGTCATTAACTCCTCTCCCTAATGTCGCTCCACACCCGTAAGACCTCCGTTCATCTTCACACACAGTTTAAGATATTTTATATTTAGTCTGAGAGCGTATGCAAGTGTATGCACACTATACTGTCCATGTCCAGAAAGGGAATAAAAACATCATCACAGTAGTCCATATGAGACATCAGTGGGTTAATTAGAGTCTCTTGAAGCATCCAAAATACATTTGGGTCCAAAAATAACAAAAACTACGACTTTATTCAGCATTGGCTTCTCTTCCGCGTTTGTGTTCAATCCTCAAATAAAGATTCAAACGGTTATGAGTCAGTGAATCGATTCATGATTCGGATCGCGTGTCAAACGGCTGAAATCACGAGACATTGACGATCTGAATCACGAATCGATTCACTGACTCATAACCGTTTGAATCTTTATTTGAGGATTGAACACAAACGCGGAAGAGAAGCCAATGCTGAATAAAGTCGTAGTTTTTGTTATTTTGTTTCCAGTCCTAGATTATTTTCCTCACCCCATTGGCAGATCATTTTGCCTATTTTAAGCAAAAACTCACTTCATTTTAATTTTATTTTCAAAAAAAAAAAAAAAAAAAAACTTCTTCATTTAAGAATATTTAGATATTTGGACTGGAAACAAGACAAAAATACTAAATAAGAAGAGCATTTTTTGCAGTGTAGTTCGTCGGCTGGAGTGTTGTTGCCGTCGAAACACTGATATTTTCATCTGGATTGCAGGTCCACTTTGTTAAATTTATTTTTAAATCAGTCCCTCATAATTATTACCCAAATCGTTCTCTCTGTGCTGCACATTTTACGGAGGAAAGCTTCCACAATCGCCGCAAATTTAATGCAGGATTCGCGCAACGGCTTGTCCTGAAAGATGGAGCAGTTCCAACTTTAAAAGCAGGCCTCAGCCTGTAAGTGTGATTTATTTTTTCTGTTTTCCTGTAATAGTTCGTATTGTTAATTGTACGTTGTACAATTCATACACCGACGGCGATGTCAGCCATGTAAGGCGCCATCCAGCTCGTCGGGAGCAGCTGGGGTTTGGTGTCTTGCTCATGGACACTTCGACACTTGGTCAGGTGGAACCGGGGATTGAACCACCAACCTTCTGGTTTGTAGACAACCTACATGAACCACTGAGCCACTGCCGCCCCATTAATTGTTAATTGTACGTTGTAGCAGCGAAGTAAACCAATGACAGCGCTGTTTGTTAAACGCTCATTCTGACTTAACGTTTTCCGACAAAGACCTAAAGTTACCAACTTTAAACCTCAACAGCGATCTTGGAATTAGTGTAAATTATTCTCTGATTAGATCTTTTATGTGTTGTTAATCTCAGGCATGCTAAACGTGGTTCTGTGTTAGATTTGGCTGCTATAGTAAAGCCGATGTGTAGTGCTGGCTTTGGGTTAATGGTTCTTGAGACAGATATTTGGCTATGATCGTTCTAAAAATAGCAAAGCTGGCATTCAGTAGCGATCGCTATAGATCCGCAGTCTTTACAGCCGGGAAAGGGGAGGGGTTTCCGGAACACGTGCACTAGGCCATTAGCCAATCAGAACACAGCTGGTCCAGCTGACCAATCAGAGCAAATTGCGTATTTATGAGGCACCGGCTTCATAGACCCCGGAAACCATCAGACCGTTTTTGCAAGAGCAGTGTAGAATAAAGGTGAAGTTACGGAAACGACGCATGAATACGTTACAGTGCAGCCCGCAAACACAATCAAGCCTTCGAGAGAATGTTTTCTAATAAAAAATATCAAAATGAGTTTCTGTTTAGAACAGGCAAAATGATCTGCCAATGGGGGGAGAAAAATAATCTTTTTTATGATTGAAATCTTGTTTCCGTCCCAAACAGAAATCAGATTATTGTTCTCACCCCATTGGCAGATCATTTCGCCTGTTCTAAACAGAAACTCATTTTGATATTTTTCATTAGAAAACAAGGAAAACATTTTTTTTTGCAGTGATCTAGTAAATGAATCTTGATTTCAGAATATGTAGATCTTTGGACTGGAAACAAGAAAAGAGTACTGCGTAAGAAGAGCATGTTCTGCCGTGTGTGTTGAGGCTTTAGTGGTTGCTCTGCTCCGTGTTCGCTCATTTACTCCGCACACGTTTAGTGTGCGTGAAGATTATATTATTAACTCTATCTTTGGGTGTCAGAAGGCCTGCTCGTGTGGACGGTGCTTTAAAAGTTTGAAAAGAGACTAGAGAAGCAATCTACAGAAACACACACACACACACACACACACAGTGATGAATGAGCTGCCGTCTCCCCTTCAGAGCTATACATCAGGGCTGGAGTAAAGGCCTCATAACGCCACAGCCAAACCTCCTGTTAGACAAACAGATTCATAATCAGAGAACACAACTCAGCTATCAAACACCATAACAATCCATCCATCCATTCCTCCATCCATCCACCTGTCCATCCATCCATCCATCCATCCGTCCATCCATCCATTCCTCCATCCATCCATCCGTCCGTCCATCCATCCATTCCTCCATCCATCCATCCGTCCGTCCATCCATCCATCCATCCATCCATCCATCCATCCATCCATCCATCCATCCATCCATCCGTCCGTCCATCCAGCTGTCCATCCATCCATCCATCCGTCCATCCAGCTGTCCATCCATCCATCCATCCATCCATCTATCCATCCATCCGTCCATCCAGTTGTCCATTCCTCCATCCATCCATCCATCCATCCATCCATCCATCCATCCATCCATCCATCCATCCATCCATCCATCCATCCATCCATCCATCCATCCATCCGTCCATCCAGCTGTCCATCCATCCATCCGTCCATCCAGCTGTCCATCCCTCCATCCATCCATCCAGCTGTCCATCCATCCATTCCTCCATCCATCCATCCATCCATCCATCCATCCATCCATCCATCCATCCATCCATCCATCCATCCATCCATCCATCCATCCATCCATCCATCCATCCAGCTGTCCATCCATCCATCCATCCATCCATCCATCCATCCATCCATCCATCCATCCATCCGTCCATCCAGCTGTCCATCCATCCATCCGTCCATCCAGCTGTCCATCCCTCCATCCATCCATCCAGCTGTCCATCCATCCATTCCTCCATCCATCCATCCATCCATCCATCCATCCATCCATCCATCCATCCATCCATCCATCCATCCATCCGTCCATCCATCCGTCCATCCAGCTGTCCATCCATCCATCCATCCGTCCATCCAGCTGTCCATCCAGCTGTCCATCCATCCATCCATCCGTCCATCCAGCTGTCCATCCAGCTGTCCATCCATCCATCCATCCATCCATCCATCCATCCATCCATCCATCCATCCATCCATCCGTCCATCCAGCTGTCCATCCATCCATCTATCCATCCATCCATCCATCCATCCGTCCATCCAGTTGTCCATTCCTCCATCCATCCATCCATCCATCCATCCATCCATCCATCCATCCATCCATCCATCCATCCATCCATCCATCCATCCATCCATCCATCCATCCATCCATCCATCCGTCCATCCAGCTGTCCATCCATCCATCCGTCCATCCAGCTGTCCATCCATCCATCCATCCATCCATCCATCCATCCATCCATCCATCCATCCATCCATCCATCCATCCATCCATCCATCCGTCCATCCAGCTGTCCATCCATCCATCTATCCATCCGTCCATCCATCCATCCGTCCATCCATCCATCCATCCATCCATCCATCCATCCATCCATCCATCCATCCATCCATCCATCCATCCATCCATCCATCCATCCATCCATCCAGCTGTCCATCCATCCGTCCATCCATCCATCCGTCCATCCATCCATCCAGCTGTCCATCCATCCATCCAGCTGTCCATCCGTCCGTCCATCCATCCATCCATCCATCCATCCCTCCATCCGTCCATCCATCCATCCATCCATCCATCCATCCATCCATCCATCCATCCATCCATCCATCCATCCATTCATCCATTCATCCCTCCATCCTTCCGTCCATCCGTCCATCTGTCCATCCGTCTATCCATCCAAACACTTTTTTGTTCTGTGGAATCGTGGGAATGCTGGATGGAGGTCAGGTTATAGTAATTCTCAGCCCAAACAGAAAGACCTCCTGCCTCAGCCTAGAGCCTGATACGGCCACAGCAGCTCAATGCTCATCTGGCCATCAAGCCACAGCACAACAAAATCAAGCCACAGCACAACAAAATCAAGCCACAGCACAACGAAATCAAGCCACAGCACAACAAAATCAAGCCACAACACAACGAAATCAAGCCACAGCACAACAAAATCAAGCCACAACACAACGAAATCAAGCCACAACACAACAAAATCAAGCCACAGCACAACGAAATCAAGCCACAGCACAACGAAATCAAGCCACAGCACAACAAAATCAAGCCACAGCACAAAAAAATCAGACCACAGCACAAAAAAATCAGACCACAGCACAACGAAATCAAGCCACAACACAACGAAATCAAGCCACAGCACAACAAAATCAAGCCACAGCACAACAAAATCAAGCCACAGCACAACAAAATCAAGCCACAGCACAACAAAATCAAGCCACAACACAACAAAATCAAGCCACAGCACAACAAAATCAAGCCACATCACAACAAAATCAAGCCACAGCACAACAAAATCAAGCCACAGCACAACGAAATCAAGCCACAGCACAACGAAATCAAGCCACAGCACAACGAAATCAAGCCACAGCACAACAAAATCAAGCCACAGCACAACAAAATCAAGCCACAGCACAACAAAATCAAGCCACAACACAACGAAATCAAGCCACAGCACAACGAAATCAAGCCACAGCACAACAAAATCAAGCCACAGCACAACAAAATCAAGCCACAACACAACAAAATCAAGCCACAACACAACAAAATCAAGCCACAGCACAACGAAATCAAGCCACAACACAACGAAATCAAGCCACAGCACAACAAAATCAACACAACAAAATCAAGCCACAACACAACGAAATCAAGCCACAGCACAACAAAATCAAGCCACAGCACAACAAAATCAAGCCACAACACAACAAAATCAAGCCACAACACAACAAAATCAAGCCACAGCACAACAAAATCAAGACACAACACAACAAAATCAAGCCACAGCACAACAAAATCAAGCCACAGCACAACAAAATCAAGACACAACACAACAAAATCAGGCCACAGCACAACAAAATCAAGCCACAGCACAACGAAATCAAGCCACAGCACAACAAAATCAAGGCACAGCACAACAAAATCAAGCCACAACACAACAAAATCAAGACACAACACAACGAAATCAAGCCACAACACAACAAAATCAAGACACAGCACAACAAAATCAAGCCCCAGCACAACAAAATCAAGCCACAACACAACGAAATCATGCCACAGCACAACGAAATCAAGCCACAACACAACGAAATCAAGACACAGCACAACGAAATCAAGCCCCAGCACAACAAAATCATGCCACAGCACAACGAAATCAAGCCACAACACAACGAAATCAAGACACAGCACAACGAAATCAAGACACAGCACAACAAAATCAAGCCACAACACAACGAAATCAAGCCACAGCACAACGAAATCAAGCCACAACACAACAAAATCAAGACACAACACAACAAAATCAAGCCACAGCACAACAAAATCAAGCCACAACACAACGAAATCAAGCCACAGCACAACGAAATCAAGCCACAACACAACAAAATCAAGACACAACACAACGAAATCAAGCCACAGCACAACAAAATCAAGCCACAGCACAACAAAATCAAGCCACATCACAACAAAATCAAGACACAACACAACAAAATCAAGACACAACACAACAAAATCAAGACACAGCACAACAAAATCAAGCCACAGCACAACAAAATCAAGCCACAGCACAACGAAATCAAGCCACAGCACAACGAAATCAAGCCACAACACAACGAAATCAAGACACAGCACAACAAAATCAAGCCACAACACAACAAAATCAAGCCACAACACAACAAAATCAAGCCACAGCACAACAAAATCAAGCCACAACACAACGAAATCAAGCCACAGCACAACGAAATCAAGCCACAACACAACGAAATCAAGCCACAACACAACAAAATCAAGCCACAACACAACAAAATCAAGCCACAACACAACAAAATCAAGCCACAACACAACGAAATCAAGCCACAGCACAACAGAATCAAGCCACAGCACAACAAAATCAAGCCACAACACAACAAAATCAAGCCACAGCACAACAAAATCAAGCCACAGCACAACAAAATCAAGCCACAACACAACGAAATCAAGCCACAGCACAACAGAATCAAGCCACAGCACAACAAAATCAAGCCACAACACAACAAAATCAAGCCACAACACAACGAAATCAAGCCACAGCACAACGAAATCAAGACACAGCACAACAGAATCAAGCCACAGCACAACAAAATCAAGCCACAACACAACAAAATCAAGCCACAACACAACGAAATCAAGCCACAACACAACAAAATCAAGACACAACACAACAACATCAAGCCACAACACAACAAAATCAAGCCACAACACAAGCACAAAGCACAAATGATTTAAACGATTTAAACGATTTTGCGTTGGGTTGGGAGCCAAATTCACGCAGGTGAAAGTAATTTCTGTTCTCAGTTGGACTCAAAAACACAGAGGCCCAAACAGCCGGCCTGTGCACTTGCCTCTCTCTCTCGCTCTCTAATGGCCGGTTTCAGTTTCAAAGAAGGAAAAGGAGAGACAGGGAAGGTGTGATTAATATGGAACGCCATAAACTCCCTCCTCCCACTGCTCTCTCAGAAAAACAAACACTGTAAATATTTGTAAGTCTACATAGAAATGTGTTTGTCCTTGAAGCCATTCTTTGAGTCTTGAATTATTTACTGTGCATCATTTCTGTTCTCAGAGATCGCTGAGGCTCTCAGTGCTCAGCCTTGAGGGATGCGGAGAACAATGGCTGTCATAAGCCTCATACTGCACCTGTAGAACATCAGGAGACGATTTGAGGGGTTTAGACACAGTTATCCCTAACCTAACCTAACCCTAAACTAACCCTAACCATAAACTAACCCTAACCATAAACTAACCCTAACCTAACCATAAACTAACCCTAACCTAACCTAACCTAACCCTAAACTAACCCTAACCCTGTTGGTAATCCTGCACCCTAACCCTGACTAAGTGTTTGTAATCCTGCACCCTAACCCTGGCTAAGTGTTTGTAATCCTCCACCCTAACCCTGGCTAAGTGTTTGTAATCCTGCACCCTAACCCTGGCTAAGTGTTTGTAATCCTGCACCCTAGCCCTGGCTAAGTGTTTGTAATCCTGCACCCTAACCCTGGCTAAGTGTTTGTAATCCTGCACCCTAACCCTGGCTAAGTGTTTGTAATCCTGCACCCTAACCCTGGCTAAGTGTTTGTAATCCTGCACCCTAACCCTGGCTAAGTGTTTGTAATCCTGCACCCTAACCCTGACTAAGTGTTTGTAATCCTGCACCCTAACCCTGACTAAGTGTTTGTAATCCTGCCCCCTAACCCTGGATAAGTGTTTGTAATCCTGCCCCCTAACCCTGGCTAAGTATTTGTAATCCTGCACCCTAACCCTGGCTAAGTGTTTGTAATCCTGCACCCTAACCCTGGCTAAGTGTTTGTAATCCTGCACCCTAACCCTGGCTAAGTGTTTGTAATCCTGCACCCTAACCCTGGCTAAGTATTTGTAATCCTGCACCCTAACCCTGACTAAGTGTTTGTAATCCTGCACCCTAGCCCTGGCTAAGTGTTTGTAATCCTGGACCCTAACCCTGGCTAAGCGTTTGTAATCCTGCACCCTAACCCTGGCTAAGAGTTTGTAATCCTGCACCCTAACCCTGGCTAAGTGTTTGTAATCCTGCACCCTAACCCTGGCTAAGTGTTTGTAATCCTGCCCCCTAACCCTGGCTAAGTGTTGGTAATCCTGCACCCTAACCCTGACTAAGTGTTTGTAATCCTGCACCCTAACCCTGGCTAAGTGTTTGTAATCCTGCACCCTAACCCTGGCTAAGTGTTTGTAATCCTGCACCCTAACCCTGGCTAAGTGTTTGTAATCCTGCACCCTAACCCTGACTAAGAGTTTGTAATCCTTTACCCTAACCCTGGCTAAGTGTTTGTAATCCTGCACCCTAACCCTGACTAAGTGTTTGTAATTCTGCACCCTAACCCTGGCTAAGTGTTTGTAATCCTGCACCCTAACCCTGGCTAAGTGTTTGTAATCCTGCACCCTAACCCTGACTAAGTGTTTGTAATCCTGCACCCTAACCCTGGCTAAGTGTTTGTAATCCTGCACCCTAACCCTGACTAAGTGTTTGTAATCCTGCCCCCTAACCCTGGCTAAGTGTTGGTAATCCTGCACCCTAACCCTGACTAAGTGTTTGTAATCCTGCACCCTAACCCTGGCTAAGTGTTTGTAATCCTGCACCCTAACCCTGGCTAAGTGTTTATAATCCTGTAATATTTGAATCTCTTGCGCATGAGCACTCAGTTGTAATGCCAGGACGTTGCACATTTTCATCTCATTTCATACAATCAGAAATCATACGGCCGTCTATCGCATCACTCAGGACAACACAGTGATTTCTCTTTCGCAGTTTTTTTTTAACATAGCCTGATGAAAAAGTCTGTATCTGATATTTAAAATACTGGTACGTTAGTCACGTTGAGGCTCGTGCTGCCCGTCTCTGAGAGACATTCGTGGAGAAATCTAAACATGTGAGCAGCGATATAAACTCACAGAAGAAACACACTGGGGTCAAACTCAGCTTCTGTAGTTGCTGATATTTATGATTTATGATATTGTTAATAACACAAGTCGACTTTCAAGTTCAATAAACAGTAGCCTTATTAATATTAAGTTACTTAAGTTTTAGATCCAAACAACCTTTTTTGTTCCATTTCACCGACGGAAACAGTTCCAGAGGAAAGCAACACTCGGCGCGGTGTTTTGTTACTGAATGATTCAGTGTTTTGAATGAATCATTTGAATGAACGACTCAATGACTCACTCATGAAGACGATCACTCGCTGCCCCCTATTGGCGGTTATGTTTAATAGTATGATTGCATGTTTTATTTAGAACATCAATCTTATAACTAGGGCCGGGACTCGATTAAAAAAATTAATTTAATTAATTAGAGGCTTTGTAATCGAAATTAATCGCATTTTAATTGCATATAAATATTTGACCTGAGAACAATGAGAAGTGATTTTTCACATGTATTTTTAGTATCCCATTGAATAATGACTGAATACATAAGCTTAATCAACAAAATATAGTTTATTTATTTCAGTCCAGCAGACCAGTGCAATGTTTGCCATTAAGTTTAGCAAAAGCATTTTTGTGATATTTGAGGCTCGATGTGCTGCGGTGATACGCTAACTCCTTGTTGTATAGCTTGCACACAACCGTGCTCTTGACGACGCTTCCATCCTTTCGTTTTTTAAAACAAAATTCCCCATCCACGGGGCCGAGCAAAGTGGTCTCATCAGCTTCTTCGTTCATGGTCACTCATGCCCTGCGTCTCAATCAGCTCCCTAGTTCCCTAGTCAGGGCACTGATCAGGACATAAGTCAATGGGCTGACTCCCTGATCAGTGCCCTGACTACTGAACTAGGGAGCTGATTGAGACGCACCCATGGTTTGTTGTTGTCGTGACTCCGGTGCTGCGTTCCACTCCACTTTAAGACACGCACTTGTAAACTTCCCTAAGCACTTCCCCTCGGGGGAATCCCTGCCGCCATTTTGAAGTGCGTTCCACTTCGTGAAGTGGACAAGGGATGTTTGTATGGACAGACCCTTGCTCCTCGATTTTGACCGAGTGAGCGAGTCTACTTCATATGTACACTTCAGGCAGCTTCATATGCCACAATGCAACGCGATTGGGACGTCACCACATATCACGTTTAATTTACCCCACCACAAACAACTATAACTATTTTTAAAAACATTTAAAACAACCCAAACACATCCATATACATATAGAATGCTGCATTAAACAGTTTCGTAAAGGTAAAAAATAAATAATATATCAACTCCATAGTGGATTCCAAGTGATCAAGGGCTTCGGGCGTTCCAGTTCAGGCCATTGCAAAGTTTCCGCCAGTAGGGGGCACTCATGCAACGTAGGCATGACGCACATCCGAGTGAACGAGACGGAGGGAAGTTTGCGAGTGAAGGGCATGATAAAAACGAACTGGAACGCAGCACAGAGCGAGCGCTAGTTGGTGTTCCAGTATAATCGGTCCGTCGAAACTCATTCATTGAAAAGCGTTCCGCGGTGCAAAAATAAAACGCGGTGGTTAAAATTTATTTATTTATTTATTTATTTTTTGCGTAATTAATTAACGCGTTAAAGTCACGTAATTAATTAATCTTAATTAATGTTAAAGTCCCGGCCCTACTTATAACATTATTTACTGCAGCTGTATTTTTTGCAGTTTAAATGATTTAATTTGATTGGTAACAGCCTATAGTGTCTTTACTATAATAACTGAATTTATTAATCAAATGTAAGAATTGAACATGAAAGATGATGCATACATTTAATAAGATTTATAAAAATGGCCTTTATTAAATTAAATAACGCCCTGGGGTGAATATCACAGATATGCAGATTTAAGTCGGCCTATGTAAAAGCTGACAGAGCACTGATGAGAATATTACTACACAATCAATATATGTAGACCACCAATTTAATTTAATTTGATTAAATTAATGTTTAAGTTGATATTTACAAGAAATATTGTAACTGTTACTAACTTCTAACTGCTGTAAAAAGCACCTTATTTGTTTAAAGTGTTTGCAAACCATATGCTATTGCTCTTTTGTTCATTTAGCAGCACTTTTTCATTCATTATTGAATTTTGCGCATACCGCGATTAATCGCGATTAATCACAGACAATCACCACATTTTAATCGTTGCCCAGCACTAATAATTAGCATCATATCGCAAATCCATAGCGTAAATCATAAGGGATAAGATATGAGAGTACGTCCCGTAACGCAGCTTTTGAATGATTTGAGTTGTGAACGCAACTTTAGCCTACAGTACTAAACAGTTTAACTGGACTTAAAAAATACAAGATTCCTTCGACTGAGAGAAGCAATGAAGAATTTCTGAATGTGTTTACATTATTAATGGCGTACGCATATACGTATACGCGGTTCATACATCTGCAATATATCTGTTATGAATGATAAATAAATAAACACAAATTAAAGACACATTTTGGGTAAGCTGTTTTCATTGAGTTTTACTTTCACTGGTAAACTGAAATATTGCGCGTCATTTGAGTGTTTTCCCCTACGCAGGTCATGAGAGCGGCTAGCAGTCATAACACAGCACGCGTACACCATTAGAATGTGTTATTAACTATCTAACACACGTTTGTACGTCCACCTCCACTACTACACACCCGCTGAGGTCCTAAAGTCCCCGAATGAGATCCAATGTGCCGTTTCCAGGGGGGAGAGCTAAACTATCACAGTCCGCGATTCAATTTCCACGCCGGTCGTGAGTGTACCACGCCGGTCATGAGTGTACCACGCCGGTCGTGAGTGTACCACGCCGGTCATGAGTGTACCACGCCGGTCGTGAGTGTACCACGCCGGTCATGAGTGTACCACGCCGGTCGTGAGTGTACCACGCCGGTCGTGAGTGTACCACGCCGGTCTTGAGTGTACCACGCCGGTCATGAGTGTACCACGCCGGTCGTGAGTGTACCACGCCGGTCTTGAGTGTACCACGCCGGTCGTGAGTGTACCACGCCGGTCATGAGTGTACCACGCCGGTCCTGAGTGTACCACGCCGGTCCTGAGTGTACCACGCCGGTCATGAGTGTACCACACCGGTCATGAGTGTACCACGCCGGTCATGAGTGTACCACGCCAGGTCGTGAGTGTACCACGCCGGTCATGAGTGTACCACGCCGGTCGTGAGTGTACCACGCCGGTCGTGAGTGTACCACGCCGGTCATGAGTGTACCACGCCAGGTCATGAGTGTACCACGCCGGTCATGAGTGTACCACGCCGGTCGTGAGTGTACCACGCCGGTCGTGAGTGTACCACGCCGGTCCTGAGTGTACCACGCCAGGTCATGAGTGTACCACGCCGGTCATGAGTGTACCACGCCGGTCATGAGTGTACCACGCCGGTCCGGTCATGAGTGTACCACGCCGGTCATGAGTGTACCACGCCGGTCGTGAGTGTACCACGCCGGTCGTGAGTGTACCACGCCGGTCATGAGTGTACCACGCCGGTCCTGAGTGTACCACGCCGGTCGTGAGTGTACCACGCCGGTCCTGAGTGTACCACACCGGTCCTGAGTGTACCACGCCGGTCCTGAGTGTACCACACCGGTCATGAGTGTACCACGCCGGTCCTGAGTGTACCACGCCGGTCGTGAGTGTACCACGCCGGTCCTGAGTGTACCACGCCGGTCCTGAGTGTACCACGCCGGTCGTGAGTGTACCACGCCGGTCTTGAGTGTACCACGCCGGTCGTGAGTGTACCACGCCGGTCATGAGTGTACCACGCCGGTCCTGAGTGTACCACGCCGGTCCTGAGTGTACCACGCCGGTCATGAGTGTACCACACCGGTCATGAGTGTACCACGCCGGTCATGAGTGTACCACGCCAGGTCGTGAGTGTACCACGCCGGTCATGAGTGTACCACGCCGGTCGTGAGTGTACCACGCCGGTCGTGAGTGTACCACGCCGGTCATGAGTGTACCACGCCAGGTCATGAGTGTACCACGCCGGTCGTGAGTGTACCACGCCGGTCGTGAGTGTACCACGCCGGTCCTGAGTGTACCACGCCAGGTCATGAGTGTACCACGCCGGTCATGAGTGTACCACGCCGGTCATGAGTGTACCACGCCGGTCCGGTCATGAGTGTACCACGCCGGTCATGAGTGTACCACGCCGGTCGTGAGTGTACCACGCCGGTCGTGAGTGTACCACGCCGGTCATGAGTGTACCACGCCGGTCCTGAGTGTACCACGCCGGTCGTGAGTGTACCACGCCGGTCCTGAGTGTACCACACCGGTCCTGAGTGTACCACGCCGGTCCTGAGTGTACCACACCGGTCATGAGTGTACCACGCCGGTCCTGAGTGTACCACGCCGGTCGTGAGTGTACCACGCCGGTCCTGAGTGTACCACGCCGGTCCTGAGTGTACCACGCCGGTCCTGAGTGTACCACGCCGGTCGTGAGTGTACCACGCCGGTCCTGAGTGTACCACGCCGGTCATGAGTGTACCACGCCAGGTCATGAGTGTACCACGCCGGTCGTGAGTGTACCACGCCGGTCGTGAGTGTACCACGCCGGTCATGAGTGTACCACGCCGGTCATGAGTGTACCACGCCGGTCATGAGTGTACCACGCCGGTCATGAGTGTACCACGCCGGTCCGGTCATGAGTGTACCACGCCAGGTCGTGAGTGTACCACGCCGGTCGTGAGTGTACCACGCCAGTCGGGAGTGTACCACGCCGGTCATGAGTGTACCACGCCGGTCATGAGTGTACCACGCCGGTCGTGAGTGTACCATTGTAACTTTTTTTACAGCTACTTTTAGAACTAAAAGCGTCAGTTTCCTGTACAGCACCGTATCGACAGCGGCTGCCGTGACCTAAAGTCCCCAACGTTGCTTACGTCACGGTCCCAGACTCTATTGGCGGATCATTTAGCCTGCTTCAAGCAAAAACTCCTTTTGATATTTTTCATTATAAAACAATAAAAAATGTAATATTACTGATCTAGTAAATGCATCTTGATTTAAGAATATATAGATATTTGGACTGGAATCAAGAAGAAGAGCATTTTTTATTTTATTTTTTGGGTTGTAGTGACCCCTAATATCTTACATACTGTGCCTTTAACGGTATTATAATGTGTTCTGATTTAAACATTCCTGCACACCTTTGGGATAATGTACTCAATAACGCTGAACTAGTGGACATTTAAACCCTACAATCCGAATATGTGTGTGTGTGTGCCAGTGTGTTAGCCAGCTCGCGAAATAAAGGGTGTTTTTCTAAGGAAAGCAGATTCCCTTTTAAATGTTGGAGCAGAATATATCTGGCATATAAAAGAGGCTCGTGAGCGAGATGTGCTCGTGAGAATGAAAGAGGACAGGACGTGCGTTTCATCGCTAATGAGCTCTGCGCGCGGGTCCCAGATATGAGCTGTAGATGGCGGCAGAGTTCCAGAAGGACATCCGAGATCTGCAGCATCCGCATCCGAACCGAGCCGAACACACACACACACACACACACACAGGCGCGCGCACGCACACGCACGCGCACACACGCACGCGCGGGGACGGACAGATCTGTGTGTGTGTGTGTGTGTTTAATCGGGACCAGGCGACATGAGCTGCTTTTGGATACACTCGATCTTCATCCCGGGATTCTTCCTTCTCCTCGGATTCGAAGGTATGTGCCTTTTTTTTGGTCACGATTCTTGGTTCGCGATGTGTGTGTGTGTGTGTGTGTGTGTGCGCCTGTGTGTGTGTGTTTATGGCGCGTTCATTCATAACTACAGTACAGGGGTGCGGAAGCGTGATTCTCAGCCCTTTTGAGTTTGCTCCATGTGTGTGTGTGTGTGTGTGCAGGAATACACCTGTGTCCTTGCAGGACCTCAGCACACTGAAGCTCTCAATCAGGTCCTGTGGTCCTCGATATGATGTTGCGATGGTCAGTGTCTGTCCAGAACTGTCAGATGGAGCTTGTGTTTTAATAAAGCCAGCCCCTCAGGTGTAGTTAGGTGTGTCTGGGCAATAACTCTGTGGGTTTTTTTCTTTTGCTAATGTTATTGATGAGGTTGCTTATGTCCATTAGTGCTATCGATTTGCTCTCAGGATAAAGAGGTCGCTCATTAGGATGCACAGCAACTCTGGAAACCCAAAAACACTCAATTATCTCTCGTTTAAATCAGAGCAGGCTTTACAATGCGTTCATACTAGAGACGCTTTTCTTTGTCTGTGTGTGTGTGTGTGTGTGTGTGTGAGTGTGTGTGTGAGAGAGAGAAAACTGTAGGAAACTCTGTTGGACTAGCTCACAGTCTAACCAGAAATCATTCAGACACTGATATGATGATAGTATAGTTCATTACTGATGAGAGAAGAGCGGAATAAACACACACTGCAATAAACGCTCTTCTTACTCAGTGTTTCTGTCTTGTTTCGAGTCCAAACATCTAAATATTCTTACATTAAGAAGTATTTACTAGACAAGCAAAAGTAATTGTCTTGTTTTGGGGAAAATAACTCTAAATGAAGAGAGTTTTTGCTTAAAATAAGATAAATAATCTGCCAATGGGGTGAGAGAAATAATCTTAATTCAAACAGAAAACAAGATTATTTTTCTCACCCCATTGGCAGATTATTTATCTTATTTTAGGCAAAAACTCTCTTCATTTGAGAGTTGCCCCCCCCCCCCCCCCAAAAAAAAAAAAAAACCCACTAAAATGATCTCCTGTCGTTTCACTGATCTAGTAAAGGCATCTTGATTTAAGATTTGTTAGATATTTAGACTGGAAACAAGACACAAATGCTAAAGAAGGAGTATTTTTGCAGTGTGTGATCTAAATCTAACAGCGGATTGATTGATTGTAATCCATTACATCCCTTTCTATCAAACTGACATTATTAAGATGAATTAGTTCTGACAATGGCTTATTTTATCACAGTATTCTAGTGAATAGACGGTGAAGATGTGAGTGTAAAGTGCAGATCGTTCTTTAGCTCCCAGAGGAAAGCTGCTTGGGATAGCACTTGGCCATCTCTCTGATTTGGGTTATGATTACGAATCCTCCGCATATGTTTGGTTTGCTTTACTCTGATACCCTAAATACACGTGTTTACTCCGCTTGGGATTAATGCACTTTAGTTATCAGCTATCTGTGGGAAAGATGTGGAGTGTGGACGGATTCTTCTGCAAAAAATGCTTTTCTTTCTTAGTAGTTTTGTCTTGTTTCTAGTCAAAATATCACAAAAGTTTAAATTAAGAAACATTTACTAGACAAGCAAAAGTTATTGTCTTGTTTTGGGAAAAAATTACTCAAAATTAAGCAAAAAATAACATAAATAATCTTGTTTTCTGTTTGAATTAAGATTATTTTTCTCACTCCATTGGCAGATTATTTATCTTATTTTAAGCAAAAACTCTCTTAAAGGTGCGCTATGCAACTTTCCGTCCACTAGAGGGCGCATATGCTGAACAAAGGTGTGATGGCGCCCAGTGTGAGCGCAGTATCTTGGGGCGTTTTCACCTCACAGCCGGTGGAAAACAGGACTCGGGCAGAAATCCCGTTCATTAATGTGATTATTAACGATACTGTAGTGAAGCAGAGCTGGAGCGATTATTACCCAAACACACACCTCGCGAACACCGGGACTTTATTATGACGGGACGGGACACAGTCACAGTCCGCTCTTCCCATCATCACTGTAAACCCAAACATTCAAATTAATCAAATAGATTAAGTAGTGTATACTCAAAGTTCTGCTAACTTAATTATTTCAAGTTGATGTAACATGGTCTTCCTTTGAGTCATTTTAACTAATATTTTTTGATTAAATTGAACTTTTTGTGAATAAGTAAGCATAACTTAAAAACATAAATTAAATATAACTTAATAGTAATTGCATGTTAAGAATGAAATACATAAACTTAAGATTTTTAAGTTGTATGAACTCAAAATCATAATTAATCATAAAGCTCACTCTGGTCTTGCTTTGGTGTGATTGGCTATGCCAGGAGTTCTGCCTGGCAACAAGAGAACTAATCCACTGATTGGAGGACATTTACAGAAGGCGGCCCTTTTCGCCTCGTCTGTCGCTGATTCAAATTAAGATGGAGAGTTTTTCACTGTGTGCAATCTTAAATTCGATAAGTAAAAATGTGTAAGTCACTAAATAATATGTGAACTACTCAAACTAACCGGATTGACTGTATTTCTGTTTTAATGAAAATAATAGTTTAGTGTAAAGTCGCCATGATGGAGATCAGTGTTTGCTTTGTAATACATGTGTAATATTTTAACATTAGCGTCTCTCTGGTTGTTTGTGTTTGTGTGACACATTTGCCGCAATGCATGCTGGGACCCATGGGGAAGTTTTGATTGGCAGTACCCAGCATGGGGAACAATGACAGCACAAACCAACACACGTGAGTTGTGTTAACATAAAATGGTGCGGTTGTGTAGTTATTTTTTAAAGTTTAAAGAAAATAATTGAGTTACCTCAACAGAAACTGGTACGTCATATTAACTGCAAATATTTGAGTTGAGCTAAATGAGCACTTTAATTGAACTGTTATCAAAAGGTACAAGTAGCAGGTAATCCAACCCTTTAGGTTCTGGAGAATGGTGACTTAAGTTAATCAACTTAAAATATTTCAGGCCATCGATTGCCTCAATTTTTTAGTGTTCTGGTAACTTATTCGGGTTTACAGTGAGCAGCTCAGTTGATCATATCCGACACATTAAAGTGTGTTTAAACTGATGTTGTGGCGTTACTCCGTGCGTTCACTGGTCCACACTGCTCAGAGTAAAGCGCTGCTCCACATAACACCCGAAGCCGAGGGTAGCAGATATGAGGCGATGGACCGGCGACTCGCACAGGCGCGGTGCACACTGGACATTTTTTTTGTTGGTTTAACTTATAAAAGTAACCAACCTGGTTGCCTTAATTTTTAG
Source organism: Pseudorasbora parva (assembly GCF_024679245.1). Lineage (NCBI taxonomy): Eukaryota > Metazoa > Chordata > Actinopteri > Cypriniformes > Gobionidae > Pseudorasbora > Pseudorasbora parva. Next base: position 49,272,961 of record NC_090179.1, read on the forward strand.
TTTATTGAAATTAAAAATTTGAGTTGATACAATGAAGGAAATTTGATTAATAAATAGAAACTCAAAATATTATTGTGTCTGAACCACATAAAACATGATAAATCATGAAAACAGCACAATCTGGCGGCGTCATCAGAAATAACACACACACAATTACCCAATATGCTCACAACATCTGTCGAATCTCAAAAAATGTTCATTGTATTAACTCACAATTTAAATTTCAATGAACTCAAAATTTTAAGGCAACCAGGAAACTTCTTTTCTAAATAATGTGTTACAGTGCGGACACGCCCCGGTCTTTGGTTAAAATAGCGATTCTCTCACAATTTACAAATAGTTGGAAACATCTGGGATAGTGTAGATACTCAACTAAACAAAATATATAACACCGGCCTGCTGGTTTCTGGATATTTCACTGCAATACTACATTTAATTTTGAGTTATTTTCCCCAAAACAAGCCAATGACTTTCACTGATCTAGTGAATCTTGATTTGGGAATATGTCGACATTTAGACTGGAAACCAGACAAAGACTCCACATTTAGATGTGTGCACTGGCAGACGCTCTTATCCAAAGCGACTGGCATCGCCCTGTAAGGTTCACCTTTCTAACGCTGACAGCTGTTTATCAGGAGCTGAGAGCCAGTCCTGTGCCGTGTTCGTCTCGGAGCGGTTCGTTCCCGCGCCTCCATTTTCCTGCTGTTTAAAGCGTCCGTCATTATTAATTCTGGTCAGGCAGCGTTTGATGCGGAGGAGAACAGGGAAGGAAATGAGTTCGGCTCTGAAGCGGCGGCGGATCACTTTTGGCTGTCCATTTATTGACTTTCTGCACCGCTCCTGTACAGGTGCTTCGGCCGCCTCAGAGGTCAGAGGTCACTCATCTGGGGTCAATCCTCAGGACGGCTGAGAGGTCAGATTGTTGATGCCATAACTCAATGCTTTAATACTTCAGAAGATTACAGAAGGCCCACGTTTATCTGGACACACACACACACACACACACACACACACACACACACACACACACACACACACACACACACACACAGTAAGCTCCTGATAAGGTTTGTGCTGTAAATATTTACTGTTAAAGGTGGAAGTGAAAGTGCAGTGTGTGACTGTAGAGCAGTGGAAGGAAACGGTTCAGCAGGTGTCGTCTATGGGGAAGATGATTTCTGCTCGTTGTACATCAGATGAATGACATTCGAATGCATTACTGGGAGTGTGTGTGTGTGTGTGTGTGTGTGTGTGTGAATCATCGTCTCTTCATTATGAAGCTGTGGTTTGCATTTGGAAGGTATTGGATTATATGCTGTAACGGTTGGGTTTCTGCTTTAGTTGACTCTGCGTTTCTGAGCACTCTTCACGCGGTGTGTGTGTCTGAGTGTTTGTTTGTCACGATATATCAGGCATTAGTTCAACATAACACATCTGATGGTCTACAATGGCTTTAATGTTCAATCTGACAGAATGGCAGCTGTGTGAGGACGAGGTGAAGGCAGAAGTTTCGTTCTTGTTGTTTTTGAATTGTGCGCTTTAAATGTTCAATCTGGCGACCCTTTAAACGCATTTACTTTACAAACTTTATGAGGACGAAAGGGAAAGCGATCTGGCTTCTGGGCGTGTGTGTGTGTGTGTGTGTGTGTGTGTGTGGGGTTTGGTATGAGCTTCTGATTCTGAATGTCCATTTAGTTTTCACACATATTTAACATGCTCTTTTATCGAGTTTCAACCACAAGAGTTCAGAGATGTGTCATTTACATGACGTGATCATTTACACACACATACACACACACACACACACACACACACACACACACACACACACACACACACACACACACACACACGTTGGTCTATGTGGTTTACAGGGACTCTCCATAGGCGTAATGGTTTTTATACTGTACAAACCTTATTTTCTATCCCCTTACACTGCCCCTAAACCTACCCAACACACACACACACACACACACACACACACACACACACACACACACACACACACACACATTCTGCATTTTTCCTTTCTCCTAAAAACTCCTCCTGTGTGATTTATAAGCCTTTTGTAAAGTGGGGCCATGGGTAATGTCCTCATATTTCACCCTCTCCTGTAATACCTGTGTCATACCCATGGCATTATACACATTTGAGTCCTCATATGTCACAAAAACATGCCCACACACACACACACGCACACACACACCTCTGAGATTGTGTGTTTGTCTGTGACCCTGCCTGACCCTTCACCTCTGTCTTGTTTTGACCCCGGACCGCAGACACGAAGGTCATCTTGTGATTGGCTGTCGAGAACAGAAACCTCCTGACATTTACATATCACAGAGGAAGACGCAGTTGTCATGGCAACCTGTTAAAACACACGGCGCTGCACTCGAGGGCAAGATCATGCAAACCTTTCTAGCATTACACTGCAAAACATGCTCTTCTTCCTCAGTCATTGTGTCTCGTTTCCAGTCCAGATATCTGGATATTCTTAAATCGAGATGCATTTACTAGATCAGTCAAACGACAGGAGATATTATTCTTGTTTTGTTGAAAATTAAATGTAAATGAAGTGAGTTTTTGCTTAAAACAGGCAAAATGATCTGCCAATGGGGTGAGAAAAATAGTCTTATTTCTGATCGGGACAAGATTTTTTCCAAAGAAAAACCCTGATAAAGGATACCTAACATTACTTGAGTAGAAAGTAAAATACTCCACTGCTGTCCGCCTCGGTTAAGGTCACTGTTTGAGTCTCTGTGCTTTACTGGAGTATTATTCTTTCTGTAATCTTCTGACTTTAACTTCACTCCATCTGAAAGACAAATATCGTCCTCTTTACTCCACTACATTTCTATCAAGGTCCTCGAAGTGGAAAGTCGTTTCTGTCGCAGCTTTGAAAGTCAGTGATGATTTTTTTCTTCTTTAAAAGGTGTTTGGGTTTTTGCAGAAAGCCTTTCAGGAATCACTCTTGTAGAGTCTCGTGAAGTTCAATGATTTCACAGCATTTATTAAACACTGATTTATAGTTTAGAGCAAAATGGAAGAAGACGGATGTCCAAATGCTCATTTAGTGGAGGATTCACATAAACAAAGTTGATTCTGTCTTCAGTGAAGGTGAACAGTGGGAGAATATCAGATGTGTATCAGTGTATTGGATCCGTGCATTCGGCCTTAAAGTGACAGCAGCTTTGTAACTTTTCTACAAGTATTTAAATGAGTTTAAGTTAGTCGTCTGCTAGTGTGTCAGATGGAGCGTCACTGGCTGGCTTAAACCATGATGGCATAATGTGCATTTATACAACTATAATACAATAATGCGGCGACATAAAGAAGGACATTTACTTTTGAAAACAAATACTTCTGTACTTTTACTCCAGTAAAAATCTGTTTGTACAACTTTCACTCGTAACGGAGTAATATTTGACCGGCAGTGCTGTTACTCCAGTAATGAAGTTGTGTAGTTTGTCCAGCTCTGATCTCTCTAGTCAAGATCATTGAGATCCGGTCCACATCTGGTGTAAGGTAACAAAGGGATAATGTTTAGTAAATCTAGCTCTTTATGTCCTCAATAACATAACACAATTGTGTGTGTGTGTGTGTGTGTGTCATATGAGGACTCAAATGTGTATAATGCCATGGGTATGACACAGGTATTACAGGAGAGGGTGAAATATGAGGACATTACCCATGGCCCCACTTTACAAAAGGCTTATAAATCACACAGGAGGAGTTTTAGTGAGAAAGTAAAAATGCAGAATGTGTGTGTGTGTGTGTGTGTGTGTGTGTGTGTGTGTGTGTGTGTGTGATGGAGAAAAACGCAGTAATGTTTAATGCCGCTCTGGTATGGATGTAGGACACTAAAATGGGGAATGTGGAATTAAAAGTCTGAAGGCAAATCAATACATAGATTTACTTATTAGTTCTTTTGGCAAAGAAAATGGGCTTTGGCAAAACGTTTGGGAAGCAGGTGTGAATATTCATGAGGAGAGCCTTACGGGATGAATATTCATCATGACTGAAGATGGTTATGGATTTAGATGAGACGTCTCAATGTGTGTATTAATGGAATTATTGCGTTGATGAAAACATATACACTGCAAAAAATGCTCTTCTTACTCAGTATTTTTGTCCTGTTTTAAGTCCAAATATCTAAATATTCTTACATTAAGACACATTTACTAGACAAGGAAAAGTTTTGGTCTTATTTTAGGGGACAAATAACTCGAGTTTTTGCTTAAAATAAGATAAATAATCTGCCAATGGGGTGAGAAAAATAATCTTGTTTTCTGTTTGAATTAAGATTATTTCTCTCACCCCATTGGCAGATTATTTATCTTATTTTAAGCAAAAACTCTCTTCATTTTGAGTTATTTTCCCCAAAACAAGACAATTACTTTTGCTTGTCTAGTAAATGTTTCTTCATGTAAGATGTTTTAGATATTTGGACTTAAAACAGGACAAAAATACTGAGTAAGCAGAGCATTTTTGCGATTGCTCAGTCTTCAGGCTCACGTGATGTAAATCAGTGGCGAGTCTGGCCAGAGTTTGTGTACTAATTTAAATCTAATTTGCGAGATGTGATGTGAGCATTAGTGAATAATTGATGCGATGTCGGGCTACTGAAGCACAGCAGGAGGACAGAAAGGCATTTCATTTGGATTGTAATGAGTGTGTAGCCCACTCTCTATGATTACGCTGGATTATTTTTATTTAAAAAGAAGTGCATAGATGTTTACAAGAGTCATTTGAATGCAATGTAATTAGTATTTGCGATGTACAATTATATATTCATCAGTTCTAACTGGACTAAGCGGTTCGATGTATGGTGAGCCAGTCGGGTCTTTACTTCATCAGGGTGCTCATGAACGATCTTAAAGCAAAGGGTAGATACGAGGGGCAACATTCTCAGAAAGGGTGGGCTAAAAATTATGATTTGGGTCTGTCACAACATTCTACACTGCAATTTTTTTTTATTTACTCAGTAATTTTGTCTTGTTTCCAGTCTAAATATCCAAAAACTCTTAAATCAAGATGCATTTACTAGATTAGCAGAATGACATAAGATATTTTTAAAATCTAAATGAAGAGAGTTTTTGCTTAAAACAGGCAAAATGATCTGCCAATGGGGTGAGAAAAATAATCTTATTTCTGATTGAAATCTTTTCGTCCAAAACAGAAATAAGATTATTTTTCTCACCCCATTGGCAGATCATTTTGCTTTTTTTAATTTAGCTTTTTTCCCCCCCAGAAAACAAGCAACAATATCATGTCATTTTACTTATCTTTTACTTATTTTACTTTTTTCTTTATTTCCTTAAATCCCTTTAATAATTAGTACACAATTACCATCGCACACCTTTAGCTAATAGATAGGTGCGTAGGATGAAGGATACCCAGATCCAAAAATCTCAATAAACAAACAAAAGGAAATCCTGCACACCATAAATACTTTTAAAATCAGAACCTTTTTATTAGCAACGTTTTGCAATGGAAAATGTTGCTAATTCCGTTGCTCAAAGTCATTTTCGGGAGTGCCAATTTTCTTTTATCCGATTTGCACAGATATTTCACCAGATCTTCTTCAGACAATGGCAACAAAAAAATGTGGAATTCAAGTCGATTGATCAAGCGGATTTCAAATAACACTTTAATTAATTTTACATAGTGCTTGCAAAAGCAGACATAGAAAATTAAATATATAAAGAAATATATTAAACATATATACTAATTTCTATATAAATATAGAAAAAGTAAATTTTTCATAGTATTCTGACCAAACTTGGTACACATCATCACAAGCCTGACCTGAGGCTACGTGCTATTTCTGCTTATAACTAGTGATCAACCGATATATCGGATTCCCGATATTTAAGCATTTTCCCATAATCGGGTATTTGATACCGTACTAGATGAGATTGACTCTTTAAGAAAAATAAACAAACCAGCGAATACATCAGCTTTTACAATGTTTGCATAATCCAGAGAATATTCACTCGCAGAATATTGAGCAGAATATTCACTTTAGTCTATTAAACACAATAAACCTTTTAAAACTGTAGTTTAAAATGAATGCTTATATTTATGCTCATAGTTATGGGGAGTTGATAGACTCAACTCTCATTTATATTCTCCATTTGAAAACATTAGACTTTATAAATGTATTTTGCCTGTTGTTAATATGGCTGTATTTATAAATAAAAAGGTAAAACAGCATTAATGTTAAAAAGACTTTGCACTGTATTTAAAAATAAATTCTGACTATTTATTGATGTAAATGTCTTTTTTTCTGTGTGTAAGTGAGTGAAACTGCAAAAATTACAGTGTTTAAAGAGCTCAGTTCAGTGCTGTTGCTGTAATTTTAAAAAAACAGAAATGACACTAAGTAAATATTGGTTCTATACATATCGGTTATTGGCACATAAATATGCAAATTATCGATATCGATTATAAAAAAATCAATATCGGTCGATCACTACTTATAACTTCTGAACAGTTTGCCCAAAAAACATTAAAGTGTTCTCCTTAGAGTTGAGACGAAAATACTCGATTGTTCTATACTGGCCATTTTGTAGTAAAATGCTGTATTTCATGAAGTCATTCGTGTATTTTACGAAACTCTGTATGGGTCATCGGCAGAATCCTCTGAAAGAGCCTGAGAAGTTTCGAGACAGCACCCCTAGTGGTAAAATCAAACATTACGAAACCACCGTAGGTTCATTTAAATCATAGTGGGTTGATTTAACGCTTTAGACCAAATGTCAAAATGGCAATAAGTGACAAAAAAATGCAATCAAAGTCCGGTGGTGTGGGTTATTTTGATATGCTCATAAACACAAATGTCTAACTCCTAAATGAAATGGCTGTTCACACCGCAGAGCTGAAAAACACAGGAAGTGGGCGGATAGAGGGCGGGAAAACAACCAATGAAACACAGACCTGCAACATGCAAGAATATTACAATATGAAAACGTGAAAAAAACAGCTTGAACGTTTAAAAGCTCTAATAATATTTTCATAAAACACACACCTAACTAAATTTGGCCTTTCCTGATGATTTTACATTTTTGTGTCAAAAATCTCAATAAACACACAAAAGGAAATCCCGCACACTATAAATGCTTGCAAAAATCAGAAACTTTTATTAACAACGTTTTGCAACGGAAAATGTTGGCAATAAAAAGTTTCTGATTTTTGCAAGTATTTGTAGTGTGAAGGATTTCCTTTTGTTTGTTTATTAATCATTGAATAATTTAATTCCTTTAAATAAACCAGTAAGACCCCCTTAACAACCCACAAAAAACCCCAAACGTTGGTCTCAGACATTGTTACGCCTTGCTCTATAGTAAATCTCAACTGCCTAATTGTTTACATGATGAATTATTAATGTTAAGTATATTACTGTATAGTGCTGGGCGATCTCGTGGTGATAATATAAAGTGTCTGTCTTTAGAGATTTGGATGTATCATTTATTTATATAGATGTAAATATAGCTCGAAATATAGATCCCGGACGAGCCCCCACATTTGCCATAATCTGAGACCGGTTAAAGGAGGATATTTTGAAGTCAGTGCAAGTGCATGAATTAAACTTATTTATTGGTTAACATTAAAAAAACCTCTAAAACAACACAATCAGGGTCAGAGGGATGAGCCATCACAAACTTTAAACAAACTTGCAAGATAAAGAGAATAAAGTGTGTGATTTTAAAAACGGCGCAATAAGCCAAGATCACGAAGAACTATGCAGGCGTTAATGCATGAATGTAAGACATGATGATTGTCTCCATCAGATGCAGGCTTCCTGTCCCTCGAGAATGATTTATTATATGACCGGAGGTTGTGTTAGCAGAACTTATTCTTTCATGTACCTCGTTTGAGAAACATTGACAGGTCGTTCCAAACGCTGTCCATTATTATGACAGACGAGAAAGAGAAAAGAAGACCACTTAATGCCACACACACACACACACACACACACACACACACACACACACACACACACACACACACACACACACACACACACACACACACACACACACACACATTCTGCATTTTTACTTTCTCATAAAAACTCCTCCTGTGTGATTTATAAGCCTTTTGTAAAGTGGGGCCATGGGTAATGTCCTCATATTTCACCCTCTCCTGTAATACCTGTGTCATACCCATGGCATTATACACATTTTAGTCCTCATATGACACACACTTTCTCGTCTAGCTTTCTAATAGACGTGGTATTGTTCTCTGTGAATATTGCTGGCTCTGTGATGAACTGCTTCAGTCGCTCTGGATATGAATGCAGGTGTAGAGATCATCCTCTTTATTCTCCTAAGTTTATTCTCCTCCAAGTTTCTCTTCCAAACTTTCTCCAGGTGTTCTGCATTCAGGCTCTCAACAGGTAACAAATGAAGCTGTTTCTCCATTGGGGCCAATGCTAAAGAGAGTCGCTCGACTCCTGGGAGCGAGTTATCAAACCAGAGCAGTTTGTGAGAGATGAAAGAAGGGAAGAAGCTCAGCTTCACTGTATGGTAATAGATCTCCAGAGTGTGTGTGGCAGGAAATTACCACTTTAGACCTTTATATAAAGGTGTGTGTGTGTGTGTGTGTGTGTGTGTGTGTGTGTGTGTGTTGGCCACTTTAGACCTTTATATGAAGGTGTGTGTGTGTGTTGGCCACTTTAGGCCTTCATATGAAGGTGTGTGTGTGTGTATGTGTGTTGGCACCTTTAGGCCTTCATATGAAGGTGTGTGTGTGTGTGTGTGTGTGTTGGCCACTTTAGGCCTTCAAATGAAGGCGTGTGTGTTGGCTGTCTCAGTGAGCAGATGCTGGTTTGACTCACACTGCTGTAGTTTCTCCTCAGAGGGAAACATCTCGCCACACATGTATATTTAATGTCTGCTGAGCCAGATCAGATCAGACCGCAGTGGGCTTCAGAACTCAATCTAACACCCGAGGGAACATTTGTCAGACTCGCTATACGACACCAGATGTTCCCAGAACGATGCTTTAGATTACAAGGAATTGAAGTATGTGTGATATTAAGTTAATATTATTAGCTGGAATGAATGCATACATTTGAAACATGTTCTTTAATAAGGAACAAATATTTTGAACCAAAAACTTCTTCTTCTTCTTCTTCTTCTTCTTCTTCCGCGCTCAGTCATCAAACCGCTTGCAGGAAAGTAATGAAAATTGGCACATGTTGGAGGACAGTCTTGACTGTCAACATAGCAAATTTGGAGTCTCTAACGGAATCCCTCTTGTGCCACTAACTTTTCAAATTTGCACTTACGTTTGTGCTGATAACTTTTGAACCATAAGAGCTAGAAACAAAACCCTTTCAAAACTTGAATTCCTCCGCTCAAGACCATTCAATTGAACCCTTGAAGTCATTTTCGGGAGTGCCAATTTCAATTTTCACTAATATTTCACCAGATCATCTTCAGTCAATGACAACAAAAAATTGTGGAATTTAAGTCGATTGATCAAGCGGATTTCAAATAACGAATGAATGAATTTTACATAGTGCTTGCAAAAGCGGACATAGAAAATTAAATATATAAAGAAATATATTAATCATATATACTAATTTCTATATAAATATAGAAAAAGTAAATTTTTCATAGTATTCTAACCAAACTTGGTACACATCATCACAAGCCTGACCTGAGGCTACGTGCTATTTCTGCTTATAACTTCTGAACAGTTTGCCCAAAAAACATTAAAGTGTTCTCCTTAGAGTTGAGACGAAATTTTTCAGATTTTCCCGATTGTTCTATACTGGCCATTTTGTAGTAAAATGCTGTATTTCATGAAGTCATTCGTGTATTTTATGAAACTCGGTATGTGTCATCGGCACAATCCCCTGAGGGAGCCTGAGAAGTTTCGAGACAGCACCCCCTAGTGGTAAAATCAAACATTACGAAACCACCGTAGGTTCATTTAAATCATAGTGGGTTGATTTAATGCTTTAGACCAAATGTCAAAATGGCAGTAAGTGACAAAAAAATGCAATCAAAGTCCGGTGGTGTGGGTTATTTTGATATGCTCATAAACACAACTGTCTATCTAACTCCTAAATGAAATGGCTGTTCACACCGCAGAGCTGAAAAACACAGGAAGTGGGCGGATAGAGGGCGGGAAAACAACCAATGAAACACAGACCTGCAACATGCAAGAATATTACAATATGAAAACGTGAAAAAAACAGCTTGAACGTTTAAAAGCTCTAATAATATTTTGATGAAACACACACCTAACTAAATGTGGCCTTTCCTGAAGATTGCAATGCGATCTCACAGAGCAGTGATTGGGTTAAAAGAGTTCTTTCTCATGAATAATGCGGAGAAAGGACCAGAAACTGCGGATCCAATCTCCACTCTGGATTAACGCATGAGATGACACCACACACACAATAGTGCTATTGGTGTTTTCAGTGATGTGCATCTGTTCAAATCTCCAAAAATGGCCCTTTAGAGAATTCTCAGCTGATGCTCAGACGTCATCCTCACAGGTTACAGGATCTACTTCAGATACAAATCCACGTAATGGAGGTTAAATCACATTAGAAGAAAGCGAGCATCGCTGTCTGAAAGCCTTTATAGAGAAGGAGTAAGAACTCGCTACAGATGGAAAAACCATCTTTACATTGCGTGTCTTTGAGTCTCTCTGATTAACGTAAAATCTGTATGGAGTAGGGTCAGGGAATGCTTCATCATGGTGTGTGTGTGTGTGTGTGTGTGAAAAGCTCCAGAAATAAAACTCAAACAGTTGTTCATTCATTAATTTCACTTTCAGGATTAACAGTAATATTTATAATGATTGATAAGAGTAAATTCGAGATCATGAGGCGTGAAGAGTTTGATCCACACACTCCCTCTCTTCCTCTTGGCCATGTTTGGGAAGTTTTTCCTCATGAATGTGCCGTGAAAATCATCCCGTTTCATTACAGATGAAATCTTTTCACTCCGTTAATCTGGAGTTAGCCCACAATATGAAGCTCTTCATCCTGTCTCTATAGGAGATGACCTGATTCTACACCTGAAATAGACTCGCACTTTCCTCCTGAGCGTTGAGTAAAATAAAACATCTTACCCTTGAATTCTCAGACCACCCATATATACCCCTCTCTCTCTCTCTCTCTCTCTCTCTCTCTCTCTCTCTCTCTCTCTCTCTCTCTCTCTCTCTCTCTCTCTCTCTCATTGCTAGTTAATTACTGTCGGTCCCAGCCAGGGATAAAAAGTGTCTTCCTGGCATTATGCACAAAGCAATTTTTACACCACTTTCTAACCTAAAACAGCTGTTTTCTATGTGAATATATTCTATAATCCAAATTCCAGTATACTCCAGTCTTCTATGATACGGTCTAAATCCTGACTGTAAATCCTCACATTTCTTTTTAAAAAGGAGCATAATTGTGAAGACTCTGCCTTTTCTAGCGCTTTAGACAGAAACGGTAGATTCCAGATGGGCCTGTAATTAACTAATTCTTTAGCATCAAGTTGCGTTTTTTAATAAGTGGTTTAATTATAGCAATATTAAAAGTTTTTGGTACATATCCTGATGTCAAGGATGAATTAATAATATTAAGCAGAGGATCTATGACCTCTGGAGGCATCTCTTTAGTAGCCTAGCCGGTGTAGGGTCAAGCATACATGATGATGATTTAACAAGTTTATCCAATTCTTCTCCTCCTATAGCAGTGAATGTGTGTGTGTGTTTGTGTGTGTTTGTGTGTGTTTGTGTGTGTGTGTGTGTGTGTGTGTGTGTTCTCCTATAGCAGTGAATGAGTGTGTGTGTGTGTGTGTGTGTGTGTGTGTGTCTCCTATAGTAGTGAATGAGTGTAATTTTTCCTCAGTGACCCTACAATGCTCTGTCTGAAGTGATACTGTAATAGACGGCTGCATGGTTATAATTTTATTCCTAATATTATCAATCTTACTAGTAAAGAAGTTCATAAAGTCATTACTGCTGTGTTGTTTACAAACATCAGAAGCTGAAGCTTTATTTTTTGATAATTTAGCCACTGTATCGAATAAATACTTAGGGTTGTGTTTGTTTTCTTCTAAAAGACTTGAGAAATAAGCAGATCTAGCAGTTTTTATGGCCTTTCTGTATGCAATCATGCTTTCTTTCTACAAATTGGGAAAAACCTCCAGTTTAGTTTCAGTTTTCTTCCAGCTGCGCTCCATTTTTCTGGCTGCTGTTTTAAGGGCCCGAGTGTGCTCGTTATACCACTGCGTCTTCTTTTCTTAATTTTCTGTTGCAACATCAAAATCCTCTTGGCTATCTGTAATGCTGAGGAGATGGAACTGATGAGGAAGATTATGGACAAAGCAATCTTTAGTGGCAGCTAGGGATGAAACGATTACCGGTTTCACGATAAACCACGATAAAATCTACGGCTAAATCTAACGCTGTTTTCTGAATGAGAAGAAATGACTGAAGGCAGTGACTGCACCGGGAGATTTTCCAGCCTTCTAAAAAAAACCAAATCTGAGGTGTGGCCATATTTTGGCTTTTACAAAAGTCCTGAGGGAAAATTAATCGAAGATGCTCTGTCTGCTGCAGAACATGCCAGAAGAAATTCTCTGTAATAGGGGGAAACACTTAAAATCTGCGAAGGTCTGTCCACCAATCGGACTTTGATCTCAATACTAAACCTGCATCTGGGAAATAATAATGTGAAGCTTGAGCCAAAGATGAAAAAACAAGTTCAGACACAACTAGGGTGACATTTAAGGAATATTAATCAGGGCTTGACATTAACACCCGTCGTTTGTTTGGTGTATTTCAGCTGACACACATCGCTGTTGCTTGTCACCTGTTATCTATCACACGTGTTTCTATTGAGTTTATGAATGCAATGTCTAATAATCAGATGCATTCAGATTAGCCAGAGTTTTGTTCAGAGTGCGCGCTCACTCACTGAAACCTGTACTCAACGCAGGGATGAATGTGCAATGTACGCGGGAGATTCATTCAGCATACGGCTGATAGTAGCGCAAATAGTTTAAACAAAAACACAGCAGAACCATAGTTCATCTGATATGACTGGCATAAAGTTGGCTTGACATTCGAGATGGGCAAATTTAGGGACCGTCTCTAAAGATACATACAACATTGGTATGTGTGTTTGTATAAAACTGACATCTAGGTGTCGGGTATAATGCACACCTTTTAAAATTTTTGATATTTAATTAAATAAACTTAGCGACTAAAGGGCCCACAGTAATACTGAAGATATTATTATAATTACAGCAACACCTCCCCCTTTACCTTTCAGACGTGGCTCGTGATTCATGTTTAAAACAATAATCTCGGGGGGTGCACTCATTTAAAGTAATGTAATCGTCAGGGTTTAGCCAGGTTTCTGTCAAACACAGCACATCTAGTTTATGATCTATAATCATATCATTGACAACAAGTGCTTTTGGAGAAAGGGATCGAATATTCAGCAACCCAAGCTTTATCAATTGTTCATCCATATTATATCTGTTGTTTATTTGTTGGACATCAATTAAATTTTTAGCCAGTTTGTCTGCTTCCTGACCTGGGCCCCAGTGAGTCAAGGTTTATCTCTAAGACTATGTGCCAAATTACTAGAGAGAAGAGCAGCACCAGCCCAGGAGGGATGAATGCCGTCTGTCTTCAACAGGTCAGGTCTGCCCCAAAAACCTTTCCAGTTGTCTATGAACCCTATGTTATTTTGTGGACACCACTTAGACAACCAGCCATTGAGTGATGATAATCTGCTAACTATTTCATCACTCCTTTTAACAGGGAGGGGGCCAGAGCAAAAGACTACCTTTGACATCATACTTGCTAGTTCACACACCTCTTTAATGTTAATTTTGGTGATCTCCGACTGGCGAAGTTGAACATCATTAGTGCCAACATGAATAATCTTAGAGAATTTACGATTAGCTTTAGCCAGCACTTTTAAATTTGCTTTGATGTCAGGCGCTCTGGCTTCCGGTTAATGTGTGTTTGTTTGTGAGTGTTAGTGAGTGAGTAACACTGATGATCTCTGTTAGTGGGTGGGATATATTAGGCAGCAAGTGAACATTTCATCCTCAGAGTTGATGTGTGTGAAGCAGGAGAAATGGGCAAGCGTAAGGATTTGAGCGAGTTTGGCCAGATTGTGACGGCTAGACGACTGGGTCAGAGCATCTCCAAAACTGCAGCTCTTGTGGGCTGTTCCCGGTCTGCAGTGGTCAGTATCTATCAAAAGTGCTCCAAGGAAGGACCAGTGGAGAACCGGCCACAGGGTCATGGGCGGCCAAGGCTCATTGATGCACGTGGGGAGCGAAGGCTGGCCCGTGGGGTCCGATCAAACAGGCGAGCTACTGGAGCTCAAACTTCAGCAGGTCATTGATTCTGATCTGGAGATCGCCAAGCCTTTTATCTCTCTCTCTCTCTCTCTCTCTCTCTCTCTCTCTCTCTCTCTCTCTCTCTCTCTCTCTCTCTCTCTCTCTCTCTCTCTCTCTCTCTCTCTCTCTCTCTCTCTCTCTCTCTCTCTCATGAACACACAGTAATGTTTGAAACTGTGTGGGTTAATAATCAACAGAACAGAAGTGTAGTAAACATATTTTCACATGGCTTGGTTTTTTTTGGCCCTTTTAACCTGAGAATCCAGGCAGAGTTTCTCAGCCGTCCCTCACAGATGAAGTAATGCTGGAGAAGAACAGCTCATAAATAGAGCTGATAAGCAGAGCTCATTTATATGCTAATTCTCTAAAGCAACATGTCATGCATTCGCTGCTCCACACTCCAGCGGACATGAGAATCAGGAGCTCATTCAGAGACATCATTGAGCTGTGGAGGACGATCAGAGACCAGCGCATGTCTACACACACACACACACACACGCTCACACACACACGCGCACACACACTTTTGTTTTTTGTGACATATGGGGACATTCCATAGGCGTAATATTTTTTATACTGTACAAACCGTATTTTCTATCCCCTTACACTGCTCCTAAACCTACCCAACACACACACACACACACACACACACACACACACACACACACACACACACACACACACACACACACACTGCCCCTAAACCTACCCATCACAGGAAACATTCTGCATTTTTACTTTCTAAAAAAAACTCATCCTGTCTGAAGCCTTTTGAAAAGTGGGGCCATGGGTAATGTCCTCATATTTCACCCTCTCCTGTAATACCTGTGTCATACCCATGGCATTACACATTTGTGTCCTCATATGTCCCCCCCCCCCCCCCCCCCACACACACACACACTGTTTTGTCGGCCGGCTTGATCTCCTCCGCTCCAGAGTCGCTCCTACTTTAGATTGAGGGCCAGTTTGTCCTTGAGTTAAGAGAGACAAGCTCTGACTTTAATCACACACACACACACACACACACACACACACACACACACACTTTAATCAGACTCGTGCAGCAGACAGATCAGATGGCGTAACACAAGTCTGCGCTCTACAGTGTGTTTAACGTTGTGTTAGCCTAGCTGTCAGATAAGGCCGAACAGTACAGCTGTGTGTTAGTGCTCACTCTGCTGAGGTGTGTGTGTGTGTTAGTGCTCGCTCTGCTGAGGTGTGTCTGTTAGCGCTCGCTCTGCTGAGGTGTGTGTGTGTGTGTGTGTGTTAGTGCTCGCTCTGCTGAGGTTTGTCAGTCTTGTAATCCTGTGATGAGGACTCACAGCCTTGATTTCATGCTCACTGGATCTCAGACTCTGTGTTTGTGTTTGTGTGATAGTGTGTGTGTGTGTGTGTGTGTGTGTATAGGAGAGAGAGAGTGAGAGTGTGTGAGAGAGTGTGTGAGAGAGTGTGTGAGAGAGTGTGTGAGAGTGTGTGTGAGAGAGTGTGTGTGAGAGAGTGTGTGTGAGAGAGTGTGTGTGAGAGAGTGTGTGTGAGAGAGTGTGTGTGAGAGAGTGTGTGTGAGAGAGTGTGTGAGAGAGTGTGTGTGAGAGAGTGTGTGTGTGAGAGTGTGTGTGTGAGAGTGTGTGTGTGAGAGTGTGTGTGAGAGTGTGTGTGAGAGAGAGTGTGTGAGAGTGAGTGTGTGAGAGAGAGAGTGTGTGAGAGAGAGTGTGTGTGAGAGTGTGTGTGAGAGTGTGTGTTTGAATCTCTACAGGCTCGTATATCTTATCTCTTCTGTAGATTTACTGGTTTCTTTCTGACGGTGTGTGTGTGTGCATGTGTATGACTGTGTGTGTGTGAGTGAGTGACAGTGTGAGTGTTTGACTGTGTGTTTGACTGAGTGTGTGTGTGTGTTTGACTGAGTGTGTTTGTGTGTGTTTGACTGAGTGTGTGTGTGTGTGTGTGTGTGTTTGACTGAGTGTGTGTGTGTGTGTGTTTGACTGAGTGTGTGTGTGTGTGTGTGTTTGTGTGAGTGTGTGTGTGTTTGACTGAGTGTGTGTGTGTTTGACTGAGTGTATGTGTGTTTGACTGAGTGTGTGTGTGCATGACTGTGTGTGTGTATGTGTGTGTGTGTGAGTCAATGACAGTGTGAGTGTATGACAGTGTGTGTGTTTGACTGTGTGTGTGTGTGTGTGTGTGTGTGTGTGTGTGTGTGTTTGACTGAGTGAGTGTGTGGTTGCCTTTACTCTGAAGATCCCATCTAATCCTCCTGCTCGTGTTTAGTTCTGATGTCATCGGATGATCTGTTGCCGTGGCGTCTGATTTCAGTGACGTTTCATCATCCGTGGGTCTGAATAAAGGAGTTTGAGCTTCTGTGGAGGACCGCAGTGCATTATGGGATGGCCATGTCTGATGTGGTCATGTGACTCCTCGGCAGACTCCTCTCGTTAATTAGTGTATTTGTGGCAAATGGCAGATAAAAGATTTGGAGTTTGTTTGTTTTGCAATTAAAGTTAAAACAGATTCCTGTTGAGTGTGTGAGTGTGTGCTGTAAGTCATGAGTGTTTTGGGCACACAACATTGTAAGATACAAATATGAATATGGTTATAGCTGCAAGCAGCGACTAAAGGGCCCAACCCTGTGTAGCCACCCCTGCTGGATATAAAACTGGAGGACAGATGCACACTTCAGCCAAAACTCAAGATCTCCACAGTCTAACACATATTACACTGACCTAAGATGATGACCTGATTAAATATCTAGGTCTAGTCTTCGACATGGCAAAAACTGAAGACATGTAGCAGAGAAAATTCCAAATATCTCACTTCCTGTTGGGTTTCAGATTTCGTACCAAGAGACTTTTTTGTAGGTGTTGAGCTGTTGCATGTGTGTACCGGATGTCATACCTGTACGTGAAATATAGCTCAAACGGCGCTTAATTTAAATTTGTAGTTGCCGCTACCGAGCCATTTTGCCACGCCATAACAGACGCAAAGTTTTTAACACTTCTGACGAGTGTGCTGAGTTTCATGAGCTCTCCAGCATCTTTAGGCCCTCAAGAATGGGATTAATATTGGAGAAGAAAAATAAATGGAGCGATTCCAATCCTCACACCATTTGTGCTCGCGCCGTAATTATTAAACGTAAATGGTAAATGGACTGCATTTATATAGCGCTTTTATCCAAAGCGCTTTACATTTTTGCCTCACATTCACCCATTCATCGACGCCGATGTCAGCCATTTAAGGCGCCATCCAGCTCATCGGGAGCAGCTGGGGTTAGGTGTCTTGCTCATGGACACCTCGACACTTGGTCAGGTGGAACCGGGGATTGAACCACCAACCTTCTGGTTTGTAGACAACCTACATGAACCACTGAGCCACTGCCGCCCCCTGGCAAACGTGCATATGAACGTTTGAAATCAAGTCATTATCAGTTGATTAATCACTTAGGTCATGTGTAGGGCAAAGAAAGTCTTGGTCGACTGAAGTCCTGAAAATTTCGACAATAAATCGACTAAAAAAAAAAATCTTTAAATGAATTCTCTGTGCACTGTGCGCAGTACTTGGTAGCCTTGTTGTCTACCTAAATGAATGATAAATAAACATAAACTAGTAGGCCATTTGCAGTATATTAAATGATTTTGAGCTTTTTTTTGACACACGAGTCTATCGGCTCTACAGCATCGCATCACGTGCACCTGTGCAATATCATAGCCTATGAGTTCCCAAAATATAGTGTTGTCAACTAGTGATATCATCAACTTTTGAGGAATATATAACATAGTTTAGACAATTGTTTTGGTCATATGTATTATAATAACTGGCAGACACTATCATTTCAGCTACTCTGTGCAGATCGAACATATGAGATGCGAATAGACTATTAACTTAAAGCGTTTACCCTTAAACACAGAAGGCACACCCACTTAAATAAAAAAGGAATATTTATAAAAACAAGCCAGATCAAGAACAGAAACTAAATAGTGCATAACTGAAAAATAAAGCATAGGCTCAAAACTATTACAGTGGGCATCACGCATTAGGCTCCAAATATAATAGTGTAATAATCGTTTTATAACTGCAGGCACAATAAAACATTGAACTAATCTGAAATGTGTATATATAGCCTCATCAGAACAGACAGGGCAACCTAACGCAGACAAAGCTTACCGTTTTTAGCTGATATGTCATGTTTGTCGTCAAGCTCTGATGCGCAAACTGTTGCTCGCTAAATTTGCATTCAACTTTTTTTTCCAGTTTCTATTTTTAAAAAACACTCTCACTATTAAATAAATAATACACAGCAGAGTCGCCTTCTTCAACCTGTCTCTTCTCCAGTGGGTTGGGCTAAACCAGTAGAAGTGAAATCAAGGGGGTGTCCTGAAGACAGACTGATACCTGTAAAATGGGTGCTCTGAAAACACCCCCATTAGCAATTAGTGCTTTACACCTAATGAGATGAACGCAGAAAAAAAATCGACCAATCAGAATTTGGTTTGAGCCTGAACGTATCGACTAATAATCAACTAACAATTGACTAACAACTGACTAATAATCGACTAAAACACACCAATAATCGGCTAACAATCGACTAACACCCGACCAATAATCTCCGACTGCGATCTTTCATGTATTCATACTCTTGTGTAATCGACGCCCCATCCTCAATAAACCCGTCTCTGGCGCGATACCCAGAAATGTTGAATATTCTGCTCTAATCTGACCTCTGACCTGTGCGGTGTCCAGAATAATAATCCTCCACTGTGTGTTAATAGGCCAGAGGAGAACTGAGTCTGGTTTCTCTAAGGTTTATTTTTCTCCATCATGCCCTGATGGAGTTTCGGTTCCTTTGGTCGCCTTTGGCTTGGCTTGCTCAGTTGGGGACACTAACATTATGATCAGAGTTATTCAACTAAATATACAAATAACATTAATGAATCAGGTCTTATTTAATTCTATAAACTCTAATCCTGATCTGCCAACATTGTCTCTCTATGATAAATTAAAATAAGCTGATAACATCACTGTTTACTCCAGAACGACTGTACAGCCAAATCTAATTCTGCTGCAGTATTGTCCTGTTTAACACTGAAGCTGCTCTGACACAATCGGCGCTGGAGAAGAGCGATAGAAATAAAGATGACTGATTGATTGATTGAATGATTGATTAATTGATTAACCGACTAACAACAGACCACTAATTGACTAACAATCGGCTAACAACAGACTGACACCGACCAATAATCGATTAATAATCGGCTAACAGCCGACTAATAATCGACAAACAACCATCCAATAATAGGCTAATAATTGACAAACAACCATCCAATAATAGGCTAATAATTGACAAACAGCCGACTAATAAGCAACCAATAATCGGCCAACAACCAACTCACAGCCAACTAATAATCAACTAATAATCGGCCAAAGCCCGACTAATAATCGACTAATATCGATTAATCGGCTGGAGATTACAGCCCCAGTCATTTGAATGACCGCAGTAATGTGTTGTGTGAGCCGGTGGTCATTATCTGCTGTTTCTGCAGAAGGCTGAATGCGCAGCGCTTGACGGATTGGACCGATCGAGTTATTGATGAGCGAGCAGATCGCTGCCGTATTCTCCAGACAGCTGACGAGTTAGAGTCTGCCCACGCCGCTGCCATAAATCAGCTCCTCTCGCTGCTGCTTCTGTTTTCCGGAGGTGAACGTCAAGCCTCCTTTATTTATACAGTGCTTTAATCTGGCCAAAATCAGCCACTGTTTGGGTTTAAAGAGCCTATGATGGGATCAGTGTTGCTCTTACACTGCTAAAAATACTCTCATTATTTCAATCAATCAATCAACTTTATTTATATAGCGCTTTTACAATCACGATTGTGTCAAAGCAGCTTCACAGTGTCAAACAGGATAATATTGCGACAAAATTAGATTTGGCTGTACAGTCGTTCTGGAGAAAACAGTGATGTTATCAGCTTATTTTAATTTATCATAGAGAGACAATGTTGGCAGATCAGTATTTAAGTTTATAGAATTAAATAAGACCTAATTCATATATTTTATTTGTATAATAAGTTGAATAACTTTAATCATATTTTTAGTGTCCCCAACTGAGCAAGCCAAGCCAAAGGCGACAGTGGCAAGGAACCAAAACTCCATCAGGGCGTGATGGAGAAAAATAAACCTTGGGAGAAACCAGACTCAGTCGGGGTGCCAGTTCTCCTCTGGCCTATTAACACACCGTGTAAGATTATTATTCTGGCAACCTTACAGGTCAGAAATCATATTAGATTGGAATATTCAAAATTTTCAGGGTATCACGGAAGAGACAGATTTATTTGGAAATAAATGATGGGATGGTGCGTCGATTACACAAGAGTATGAATACATGAAAGA